>NW_010389061.1:18399-45527 GCF_000710305.1 Buceros rhinoceros silvestris | reverse complement strand
AAGGCTCGGCGCCCAGGGGCGAAGTGGTGGTTTCAGCACGGGAGGCAGCAAGGCTGCTCTGAGTCATCGCGGGCTGCAACGCCTGAGCAGCGAGTTCGCACTCGGAGGAGAAAATGGGCCTTTGCAGAAAGGAAAATAGCTGCACCAGGCAACCCCGGCCGCCCAGAGCAGCCCATGGAAACCGCCGGCGTGCTCTGCCTGTGTTTTTATAGACTCTGTCCCAAAGAGTGCATAATGCCAGATTACTGGCTGGTGCTAAGTAGGCTCTGCTGAACAGACCCCTGGGGTGATCTAATCTCTCCAGCCTGAATTGTTGCAGTTATTTAGCAACAAGACACCATTTAGCGACGAGGCACCGGAGGAGCTGCAGAGAGGGGCGAAGGGGAGATGCAAGATGGTGCGTTACGGGGGGATCTAGCTCGGTTCAGTGCTTCGCCACACAGCACAAAAAGGGACATTGTTTAGTCGCTGTCAAGACATGAGCTATAAGCTCTGTTCCAGGCGTGACGACAGCAGCTCATTCTCTTGCCTCTTCCCCGGCGGACACGCTTCCGCTGATTGCTGGCGCTGCATCTCCTACAGTCGTGGTGGTGCTTGGGAGGGGGCTGACAGCAGGGAGCTGGGGGATATCTCACAGATTTCCCCAGGCTGGAACCATGGGCTTGTGGAATATAGCTCTTACTGACTACGAAGTGAGACCTCCTCAGCCCCAAAATCTCAGGCTTTTGGGACCTCTCTGGTATAATGGAGTATAATGGGATCAGTGCGTTGATGCAATCCTCATCTAAGGCTTGGCTTTACGGCCCGGTGAGATGGTTTAATTACAGCATGATGAACTGGGTATTGCTTGGTGGGAAAGAACACAATAAAAGACTATTCACAGCCCACTCAGGCTGGAGTGGTGCAGTCTATCCTGGTGTGATTTGCACCGATGCTGGCAATTCCATCTGCTAAAATCACGGTCTCTTCAGCTTTCACAGACATCGGTTTCTGGCCTGCAGCAGCTCACTTTGCTCATCTGACAAGGACTGACAGATCTGTGTAAGTTTACAGGGCAAAGAGAAACCTTCCAAGATAATCCACCTTTCTCCTCCTTCCCCCATCCAAACATCCAATCAGGTTTTTCATTAACCTTAAGACATCTTCAGAATGAAAGCCCATTTCCATGTAAATGCAGCCGAAGGGGAACAAACAGCATCTGCTCTGCAAATATTAAATGCGGGCAGTAGATGAATAGACTTATCTCCTCTGTCGTGATTAGCCCCATTCCTGCCTTGTAATTTTGGCCTATCACTCAGCAGAAACTGCAATCAGGATGTGATACATCCTATTGGCAGAGCACAGCAATGCAGCTGCTCGAGGCAGCAGCTGAGCCCTTCGGCAACTCAGACCAGGTTTTATTACAGCCAGGGCACGGCTCCAGTAAGTATATTAGTGACATGATTGAAGAATAAGAAGAGTTGAATCCTGTCCCACCGAAGTCAATTCTGACATTGGTTTTCATGGGAGTGTTTTGCCAAAAGCAGAAATCAAACAAGTCTCGGGGGTGTCCTCAGCGGAGTCAGAGACTCAGCGAGCCGAGGAGCTGTGGTGAGCTCACCTGTGCACGGGTGCGAGTGCTGCCTCCTCACATCGATTTCTGGGTTACTACGCACTGGGGAGAGTTTCGTGTGAGGAAACGCATGGAATCTGACTACAGAATACAGGGCTTAGAGGCGGCTGTGACAAAGTCTGGATTTTCAGCTCTCTGCCATCCAGAGTGTAACAACGGCGGGTGTGTCATCATACCAAAGACCACAAAAAGCGTATTTAACCTAAAATTTCACTGTTTCAATTTTGCCCAGATCCAAACCAAAAGAAAAGCAAAAGCTGTCACAGTTCTTGGGAGCAGAAACCCTGCAAAACCCCCTACAGTTTTATGCAAAAATTACAATATTTTTTCAGAAAATCAACCATAACTCTTCACTGTGAAATGATACTCTTGTTAGAAAGTGACAAAGTATTCTGTTACTTGTAGACTATTAAAAGCATTTGCAAATAACTAGTAAGAACAGAGAGAAGCACTCTCCTCTCAATGAGAAGTGGCTCTTGTCCTGCACTAGCTCTATCTGCCTTCTGTCACACTTAGGCAAACTTTCTGGAGAATTCTCAAGCTTTGTGCTGCCCCTGGGTTAATACGGATGCAATTATGGAGAGATTTTATAGAGAATCTCAACCACGACCTGCGCAGAGCAGTCCACCTTACAGCAGAGCTGCAAATCAGAAATGCTACCAAATTTATTATCTTCATCTTCCTTATTTAAAAGCTAGAACCTGTCAGATGAAACCGTAGACCTGGCGGATGGCCCTTCCGGCATCAAGCCTCTTAAGGTCCCAGTTCATGTTTGTTTCTGAAAACTCTCTGCCAACATTTCATTTTCCTCCCATGCTGATACTTAATGCCTTAAGTGCTTGGAAAGATAAACACTGGCTTTAAGTAGTACAATCTCATGATCAGTTTATCCGAGGATTATTACACGAGTGCACGGAGGAGTCAGTCATAAATTGAGCACATTTTTGCCCTAGCTGTGATTTAATCACAGTGAATGGAATGGCATATTCCAAGAAGAATCATGGACCTGGGACATAGAGGAAATTCAACTATAGATTTTATCCAATTAACAAAACCTGCTGTGCTGGGGCAGTCATACTATAAAAATGTGACCTGCTCTACCTGGTGCTGGGGTGAAGAGAGAAGATGATGTGCTGGGGGCCGAGCTGGTATTGTGTAGCTGAGCATGGCACGACGGAACAAGAAGCAGTGGCTGAAGACACACATTTTTATAAGGGAAGCTGATTAACCTCTGGTTAAACTTTTCTTGGAAGAAAGTCAAGGCAATTGACTGGTTCAGCATTTCTTCTACTACACAAGGCAAGAACTCTCCCTTTCTGGAATAGATGTTTGAACGAAACACCAATTATTGGGCTCAACAACCAGGGGAAACACAATTGTCTGCTGTGCACAGACGATTAGATTTGACCCCATCTCTCTCCTGAACTCCAAGCATCCTCCCTGCCTCAGGTACAAGAATACAAGGACTGACTCAAACTGCATCTTCACTGCACTCAGAGGCGTTTTTAGTCGCAAGCATAAACGAGCCAGCTCTAACACAGACTGAGCAAACAGCTGAAATCTCAGTGTCCTAAAGCATTACAGCTGGATCCAAAGACAGAACATGCCTCTCAGCCTGAGATAAGGATACACAAGCCTTTGTTTGCAATAGTGCTCTTTTCCCCTTTCAGCACCATTTTGAATAGATTAAGTTGTCTGAAGTATGTTTATGATTTATGCCAAATGCTACTTTCAGCACGGCCAGAAAAGCAGAAACCTTCCAGTGGGAAAAGAATTTAAGAATTTATGTGGAATTAAATTAAAGCAGCACAAGCTCATTCTCTTGAATCCAAACCAGGCACCAAACCAAGAAAGTTCGGCTTTACTACATGTTGGACTGAAATTTAAAAGAGTTTGATGTGCTGGGAAAAAGCTCCAATAGAAATGGAAGGGCAGATTAAAACAAGGTGTGGGACTGGTGGTCACTGCCCCCAGCCGCCTGCTCTGCTCTCCTGGCAAACGCTGCCACCCCAGACAACCGCCTCGGAACCCACCTGCAGATCAGTTTTCATCTCAACAGATTAATAGAAAGTCTCTGAACGGGATGGACAGCAAAAACACACGACGCCTTCACTTAACACAAAACGGAGCAGCGGCCCCAAACAGTGCCTGTGGAGCCGGGCAGGGGGCTTCTGGTTACACTCTTGCTACGGACAGCACCGACAGGAGCCTTCACTCAAGGCAGGAGGGCGCAGTGCCCAGAGACTGAAGCAAAAGCAGTGAAATGTATGCTCAAGCTTCTGTCTGTTCCAGTCAAGCGGTTAAACTGCTCCCAGCAAGGCAATCTCGCCGCTTGCAGGCAGACCGTTCCAGACCCATCCCTTACGCAGCCTCTGGGGACAGGGGAGGAAGCTCCTCCATAGCTGTTTTGCGTGGCAAACCCTGTGTAAAATGATAACAATTAAATCTTAGACTAAGGCCAGAAGAGTCCTATCAGGGCAACCGCCAATTAATTATTGCCCCGTTAATGCAACTATCCCTAATATTAACGCACAGCTTACAGCTTGCCGTTCTGCGAGGAGATTTTTTTGGTGAGTTTTAAAATCTCGTTGGTGAACGTCCACATTCTGTGTTCACCAGCTTGCAACCAGCCAGCAGAGGCCAAAACTCTCCTGGGGTTTAGCTTTATTGGAAATGTAAATCACAACAACAAAATGCTTTCACTGTGAACTCCCTCTCCAAGAGCAGCCGTTCCCAGGGTGGCTCCCTGGTGACACTTCCGTGCCAATCTGCAATTTCTCTCTTTTATTTGGTGGCCACATGTAAAACTGATCTGCGAGTGTGGTCCAGCAATAATTATACTGTTCCGTTACGCAGGGTTTAGCGTTTGAGCTGAGTACAACTCTGCATTTACAAGCATCTTGTCAGAATTACTACCCAGTTACAAGTTCTCTTCTCAAAAATACACCAATAATTCCTCTGAATTCACTTTTTACAATGGATGTCAAGGCAAGAACACGCTTGAGTCCTTCCTGAAAACTGGTACTAATCTCAGTTTGGGAATATATTTTCCTAATGAAAAACATATTAGAGGCAAGGAGGTTTTCAAAGCAACTGGTTCTGGCATGCTACACTTTGAAACTGAAGATACGCTTTCTTTCTGAAAGGATTCCATAAGATTCACACATACTTGGGAAAACAAAAGGGCTTTTTGTACGCGTGTGAAAATCGACCCGTTGCTGGACCAAGAAACCCAAGCTAGGGAACCAATCTGCAATGGCAGTGGATGATTTGGGGACTTCTCCACAATGTAGGACCGCTCATAGCAGTGATTTTTGAAATTCTTTGCTTTTGAAAGGTCCTTTGTGAGGGACATGTGGTTTAGATTGAGTCAGGGATATAGGAGCTGGAACAGGAACAGTGTCCACTTTCTCGTTAAACAGAGCACTTGCCATGTTACAAGCACGACAGACCAACACAAATCACAGACAGGCCTGAAGTGCGGTGTCTGAACCCAGAGCCAGACTTGACCTTCCACACTACTTGTGAAAGACACATCCACAGTTCACATTCAGATCCAGTTAAGAAATCACCAAAGATTAAAAAGGGACAAGAGAGTCCTGCTTCAGCAGCCTGACGTGCGAGATCGATTGGGGCATGAGATGGACTCAGGGTAAACCTCCATGGAGCCCTGAAAATACCTGAGAGACCTGAGAGTATTTGAACCCTATTTCCAGGACAGAGATGGTGAACTCGTAACTGTCTCCTCACGCTCTTACAGCTTCCCTGGGGCTGTCACCCTGCAGGTTGCTACAGCGATTAACTAACGTACTTTGACAATTCCTTCGTGCAAGCGAGTTACAGCTGATAGGAGCTGTCATCTGATAGGAGCTCCGTTTGTAACCCCAGAATTGTACCTCACTCTCCTCCTCCCTTCTTGCTTTGCCAGGCTTTCCCAATCCAGGTTGTGTTTCAACAGTTATAAACGTGGTGTGGTAAAAGCACCGCCAAAGAAAACGTCTTGTAAATAGACATTGGGTGCTGTGTGACCCCCTCGCTCTTTCAGAGGGAAAGATGATTGTTTCAGCAACAAAGTGCGGAAGAAATGATAAAGACCTTTTGTTACAGGTCATCTGGTCCCTGGTCTCGTTAAGTGGAAAGTAAAAAACGGACTCAGAACTGAGAGGTTTTTTATTGTGCTTTCACAGTTTTATGTTGGGTTCAGCTACGTGAATTATTACTGAGCTACAGCTGTCAAAGAGCATTGTCCAGGTGAAATCAGTGTCTACTGGCTCCTGCTCAGCTGAAATCAATATGCTTTTTGCCATCTATTTTTATAGGACCCATTACAGAGATATTGCTGTAACGTGTAAGGGTAAAAAGTCTGGACAGGCAGACAGGTACCATGTGTCTGTGTAAACTGAAGCCAAAGCTTTTCAGCCTTGAGCAAGACTCTGTTCTTAATTAAGTATGAAAAGAAGGATAATTTGATTCAGAAATAACATTATCTTTCCTCTACCTCCTCTCACACCAGAAAGCACATTTGGTTTCTCCATAATAAATCAATCGCTCAGAACACCAAGCATACATCTGCGACGCTGCAGAGCTTCCCCACTCTGCTGGTTCAAAACAAGATCCCATTAATCCAGAGCACAGGGCCAGGTGTCCTGAAGTAGTTTTCCAGCAGTGAGCGCTACATAAAAGACGGCTGGAGGTTGGGCACCATGCTGGGTATCTATTAAATTTAAATGGTGTTTCTCAGCAAGATCACCGAGCCAAGATGTTCTACTTGAAGAAACGATCACTGAAAGGAATCTATTATAGTGCTCTGACTTTGACAGCTTCATTGCTGCAGCAAGGTTGCATTTTTGTGCCTTGCTTTCAGCATGACAGTTTCACATTGACTTAAGAAGCGGCTTAATACTGACAAGGGGTCATCTCCGCCGGTGTGATTTCTCCAGTAGCTGTAATCTCCTCTTTGAGGTAGTTCCTTGAAAAGTGTCCTACACAATGAAGAAGTTTTTCAGGATAACTTAAGAATGTACAAGCATTCCTGGACACCACAGAGTATCAGAGGACAGACTGGACCAGCGTCCTGTCTAGTTTTTATTTGCTTTAGCTCACCCTGGATCAGACTCAGAGGTAGCTGAATTCAGAGGGCACAGTCAGAGCCTCTAAATTAGCATTTAACTTTTCTCTAACTTCAGTGCTTGGGATAATCTGTCTGGACATTGATACTGTTTGCGATCAGTTTGTTTCCACAACTGTTGAAGGCACATATGAAAAACAAAGTTCTCAAGACAGTTCACCAAAATTAAATAATCATTCCCTTCAGGAGCGTTTTTATCAGAAGCTTGAATTCTCTCCTGTTGCAAGTCCCAGACTGAACAATTATCAGAGATGTCCTCAGCAGCCATTTACTCGATTGTTCTCTCTTCATAACACAAAGCTAGTGAGAAAACGATAGTGACGGCAGTACCATCCGGTCACCCACAGACCAAACTCCTAGAAGCCCACTCTCTTCAACATCACCACAGCAGCCAAGTGTCGCCCTGGGACTCCAGCTGCCCAGTGTATGCAGACACTTCTACCAGCTCACCTTGAATCTCTTCTAAGTGACAAGGCAAGGATTCAATCGTTGGTATGAAATAGATCTACAGCAGCCCGGGTTTAAAAGGGAAACCTCCACGCCGCACTGAAGGACAACTGTGCTACACAATCAGAAATGTGGCTCTAGGTCTTTGTGTCTGATACGTTGTAAATTAGATTGTTAGGATTAAGCTTAGGGTTGGACGGCTGATTGGGAGTTAGATCACAAATTCCTTGGTGGAGGAATTTTCTGTACAGTGCTTTAGACCACGCAGGCCTTGTTCACAAGTAGACTTTGAGATGCTTCCACAGCTGATGTATGTTTTCAGTAGAAGACACAGCAATGGGTACATCCAAGCCAGCCTGACCAAGGAATGAAATGTGGTCCAAAAAAGTGACTGACCCCAAAAGCATCACCAAAGATGATCAAGCAGAAGATGAAAGGAAGGTTGGTTTCAAAGGAAGATCTTCAGAAGGCTTTTGGAAACAACTGAGTAGAGGAGACTATTTGGAGTTGACTGGAATATTTTTAGTGAGAAAATCAATCCAATAGCCACAATTGTCTGTGTGTCCAACACTTCAGGAAATTTCACATTAACATTTATGAACAGGCCCCCATTTTTTCCCTCATTGAAGCTTTTTCTCTCTTCTATTTTCAGAGCACTCTGGAGTGCTCTGATAACCCAACTCTGTAACTCAATCTCAGTAGGGGACAATTTAATAAGAACGTTTTTAAGGTAAAATTTTTCTGCAAAGATGGAAATAACACACTACCCTACAGTCCTTTTCAAAAGAAACAGCATCCAAGATGTTAGATGTGGAAAAAACCCTTTTTGATCATCCCGGTCCCTTTCTCGTTACTGCAGGATACAGGACTCCAGACTATCTGCCCCCAACACAAGCGAGAGAGGTGCAGCTGCGGTGTGTGATTTATGGTTATGGCAATCACTGAGACCATCTGGAGATCCCCAGATTTCATTATTCTGTTCCACATCATTGCCATTGACCCTGCAATGTCCTTGAACCTACTCAGATCTGTCCGAGGGTGCTTTCAACTTATTTTCACTGCTAAAGGGCCACAGTGAGAGCTGGGGCCGGTGTCACAGCTATTTGTTTGCCTTCCTGCACCTCCAGATGGTAATAGCAAGGGTAAGGATAGAGGAACCTGTTTCGTTTGCTCCAGTTCACAGAAAACCCTCTCTACTGGTGTATCCTCATGTGTCCTAACATACTCATCTCTTGAGTGGGCGGGACTGTCATAGAATTTGCCCATCTGCCGCAAGAGCTCGGGTTATTGCTGGTTCCTGAGAAGTCCCCAGCCTGAGGGCTGTGGCTGGCTCTGGCAGAATCGCATGGTTTAATTTCGCTCAGCCACAGACAATGGTAGTTGTGCTTGACTTCTCCAGCTGACCCGGTCAGCATTTTTGGGCTCCATACCTTGCTCTGAACTGAACCGTGGATGCAATGGAACCGTGCATGTGTCAATTAGCAGTGTCTATACTGGTGTGGGTTTGCATTTTATTCCGTATTACGGAGAATTGCCCTAGTTCATGTAAGGCATTTTGATAGCTGAGTTATTTAATTACTATCTTCATCTTATAATTGCTGAGCACATTCTCTGCAGCCTTCAGGATGTCTTGTCTTAGAAGTCAAGATGAAACATTTTGACACCTTCCCTCAGCAGGTATTTCTGGTCCTAGAGTGATATGAACATCCCACTCATGTGTGTACAGGCCTGTGGAAAGCCCAGCGTGCTGGGCTCTCCTGAGACTCCTTGGTTCTGCTGTCCTTTCTTCAGCTGTGATTTACACCAAGGAGAAGCATCAGATTTCCAGTTCCACCCAGTGCTTAAAAACCAGAGAAAAGAATGCGGCAGGTCTGTGGGAAATAAAAACCCGAACATTTGGCAGCATACGCTTACTTAAAGACAATCCAGAGCCTTGGCAGAAGGCTACAAGAGCTGTTTTGGCTTACAGTGTTCTGCACGCGACAGTAAGGCCAAGAGACGTTCTCTGTGTCTGAAGCGATCTGCACCGATGCACTGCTGCTGAGGTAAAGATTGACTCCCTGAAAGATGTCAACAAAGAGGGAGCGTAAAGATGGTGAAGGAGCACTGGGCACGGGGAATACGAGAGCGCAACTAAGAAATGGGGGTGTGGGATGCGAGATGCTCCCAGTGTGGGGCTGCCCATCATCCTGCCCTTTTGCCTTGCTGGTGGGGTAAGTATTAGCCAGTTTCTTTCTCAGATGGTCCTTCACAGCAACAGTCAAAAGCAAATCAACACAACTAGCGTCCTCACCACCACAACATCCTGCATCCCCCAGCCCTGCTGTTAAGGCTGACTGACCTCATGGGCATAAACATGCATTTGAATTCCAGGATGCCCGGACAGGAGGACGCTCCGTGCTTATCCTTATCCAGCTCAACTTCCCGGCATGACACTGTGCTCTGGTTTGAGAGGAGATGGTCACAAGGTACAAAAAAGGAAATTCCGATCAAACGTAACAAGAAAAAATCTTCACAAAGAGTGTGGCAAAGCACTGGAACAGGGATCCAGAGAGGCTCTGGAATCTCGGGTCTGGCAGAATTTCCGGACTTGTGAGTACAAGGTCCTCTGCAACCTAAGCTAACTCAGAAAGCATCTCTGCTTTGAGCAGCAGCTTGGACCACATCACCCCAGAGGTCCCCTCCAACCCCAGTTTTTCTATAGGGCTGTAATTCCAAATTTGTTTAGTTCCAATCTGAAAAAAAAAAAGCCCCAACACAAAAAGCTGTGATGCTTCTAGCAGCACAAATTTTTTTCTTTTTGGACATAGCTAAACAGTTTTCTGTTGATTTCGATGCATTTGTCTACGTTTAAAAAGCCAGAGATATTGTGTCTTAACAGTGACATCTCTTTTGTTATTTCTTCAAAAAGTAAAAAATAAAAAATAAAAGAAAATTAAATTCTACTTATCTTTCTTTTCTTCAGTGCTAAATTGAATTGACACACTCCTGGAGAAGGTTTTAGTTTTGCAAACCCAGCATTTTCCAAGGAATTTTGTCCCATAGGAAAATTTTTATCTACTTGCATCCGGTAATTGTTCTAGTTTTCAGCTCAGCTTTCCTATCCTGGTTTACATTATTTCCAACAGGAAGACATAGCTGTCAACAACGGAGTATTCTGCTAGGAACTGGAAATCTAATTCAACAGGCAATATCTTTTTCTTTTTTTCTTTTGCTAGCACATTGCAAGAACAGAAAAAGGGCATTTAGGGCAAATCAGCGGTATTAGGATGAAGGTGTTTCACATGGTAGGCATTGTTGAATTGCCATGGCAATTATCTCCATGGAGATTTCTAAACTATTGATTCCTGCGTACAATGGTAAATGTTTCCACAGCTGATCAGAGAAGCATCTGGAGGCCCCCAAATTTGTTGGCAATATGTGTATCTTAGGGGCTCTGGGTTTCAAAGGAAGTAGAATTAGCTTGGATGCAGTTTTGGTTCTACATTCCTGAGTTCTTGTGGGAACTGCTCAAAGTTCACTTTAATTCATCTTCACAGTTTTCTTATAGCATGAAAATTTCAATTATTCCATTTGCTTTAGTCGAAAGAAGATGACAAGAAATGGGGTGGCTCAGACTTGTGCAGCTGTCAGTATCACTGTAAATAACCAAAAAATACTGAAGACTAAGAATGTACCAACAGTCTTATAAAGCACAGGCTTTCAAACGGTAATTTGCAGACACCTGGGACTCCAAGGACTTCTGAGGGGTCCATGAAATGCTACTAAGAAAAGCAATCAATTTTATAGGCTTAAATTCACCATTCAGAGGCCATGCATCTAACAGAAAACCCACAGCTCAACAAATAGCTGAAAATCTCTGCGTTGAATAGATTTCCAGCTAAGTGTGTGAGAGGTATTTTTGCAAATCATTTATTTCACAATCAGTCAAGGAGGGTGTGAGACCCTGTCACACCAGTGTGGGAAGAAGCCAGCTCCGATTTTATTTCTGCTGCTTCCTCTAAGCTGTTGTCTGACTCGGGGCATGTTGCTTCCCCTTCTCTGTGCCTCTGTCCCTCCCCAGCCTCTTTGAGTCCTGCCTTTCAGAATATAACCTCTCCAGGCTGGAGGCTGCGCCTTACTACGTATTTATGTACGGCTTAAAACAACCAAGCCTCACTCTTGACTTGCATCTTCACCACCTGAATGTTTCTGTAATTTTTCCCGTTGTGATAATCCTACCCTCTTGTCTGGCTTAAAAAAGAAACAAATCTTGGCTGTGATTATTTTACATTCCCAGGTATGATTCTTTTTTTTCCCTGTCTTTGCACAGTTCAGAGCACCAGGGACATGGGAAAGTCCCATCTCTGCAGCCGTTGGTATGGCCTTGGGACTGTGCTATGTCATGTGCTGTGTACACAAACAGTGCAAGAAAACAATGAGCATTATCACCAAAAAATTAATCACCATTTCCCCCTTTCAGCACAGACTGTATTCCACAGCTGTAAAGATAAAAGAGCTGTACTGAAGGACGAATAGCCCCGTAGTTCAGAAGGACTCTGTCCCTAAATATATCAGTCAAAGCCTTCAGGTTTGTCAACACTGTCACATCCCTCTTCAGTTTCTGTCGGGGCTGACCTGAGTCCCACAACAAACCACTTCAACTCTCTATGGCTCGTGATGGACTGAGCTCACTGAGAAATTACTCTTTCTGCGAAGCCTCTCCCTTGTTTACTGCAATTCCTTGTTTTCTGGAAGAAACTGCAGGATTGTTCTGGCTATTGTGAATGTGTCCTCAGATGTCTTATGCCTGCCTCAGGAGGATTTACCAGCATGGTCAAGGGACCACAAAGAAATATCCCCAAATGTTCACCTGGCACCTGGGTTGCACCATGACGTTACTCCCTGAGTCAAAGTGCCTGAGTGGAAATGGCTAATAAAACCTCATTACACAACAACATGTCTCACAGAGAAAAGGGTCTGGTTGAAACACTGAAAGCAAATGCACAGATGGCTTCAGGCCACCAAAAAAAAAAAAAAAAAAAAAAAAAAAAAAAAAAAAAAAAAAAAAAAAAAAAAAAAAAAAAAAAAAAAAATCCAGGAAAGAAAAGCCTCAAAGAAATTTGCAATCGGGGATCATCTCATTTTCTCACCAGGAGCTCAGTTTGGAACTGCTACCTGCTTTACATGAACGTAAAATTTATTTCCTTAAAACCAGATGCTATTAGCCAAAAGAATTTATTAGATGAGTCACCATCACCTTGATTTGCTAAGCTTGTCTGTGCTGTGACAAAATATTTGAACTATTTCAGGCCTGACCGCTTCAGTCAGTCACTACCAGCAAGTGTTCGGTCAGGGCCAGCTTAGGAAATCTTCACATGATGGACTTGGGAGGAATAGCTCCCCATTCCAGCTGCAGCTGGAGCATTTCACAGCTGCTTTCTCATTTGGCGATATCTCATTGGACTCTTAAGGCTTTCCAGCACTTCAGGAAGAATTCTTTGCAGCGATTCGCCTGTGCAGCTTCGCTCACTTCGCCGATGAAACGACCAGGAGAATGGGTGCCCTGATCTTTGAGTGCTTCTGAAAATGGACCGTTTCTTTTCTCAAGCATCTTGAGGATGAACCAGGACTGAGACCCTGGTTCTGCGATCATTAAAACCGGATTCTGCACTGCTGATCTGCCAGAAATACACATTTGATGTGGATCAGACATCAGCCTGTGATCGTGTTTCTGGTGAAGTAGCTGGAGTGCAGAACACAGTATTTATGCTGATTTTCCCTCCCGAGAAGAGGACAGACAATTTCTGATGGAGTCAAAATGTTGGAGCAGTAGCTACAGAAGATGCCTCATCTAGCAGTGAGAGTTCGGGTCCAACATAAACTTGTCATTATTTGATAATAATTTGAGTAGGCGAGTTTGCTTACTCTGGATAGCTCTGTGTGATGTGATTCTGTGTCATGACTTTTCTGATCCGACAAAAGCAGCCCTTAAGCTGGATTTATTGTGTTGTTGAATCATGACCTCAGGGATTTGTAAGAGAACTGAGCTGCAGCCAAGTGCCAAAGATTTGAAGGCAATTTCCAAGGGGGATCTTGGCCATACTGAAGTCAACAGCAAACTTCTGTATTTTTTTGGGACAAAACACTTGATTGCTGAAACATAAACCTTCTGTAAGAACATACGGACCAGCTTCAATGTGGCTTGAATTTCTGGCCTGAGTCTCCAAGGAGAGGAATAATTATTCTCTGAGAATGATGGAGAGCCCATCCCACCCTCCACTGGGGAAGGGGGTTGGAGCAGACTCACACCGGGGTCCTGAGAATCCTAAACACTCTCCCACCCACCTTCTTCGCTGACAAAGCCACTCTGCAGCGTTTCTGCCCCACTACTGCAATTTATGCCGCCCACATTTACCCTGCTTCAAGCATTAGTGAGGAAACACTAAAATGATCTTTGTTTTGGAGAAGGTGTTCAAGCCTCCTGTATCTCTCGTAGGTGTCCTTCCAGGCAGTGACTACATAGTTTGAGCTGGATAAAAGCCAATTCTCCTGTCTCTCCCTCAGCTGAGTTACTTTTTAATGTTCCTTTGACTAAAACATTAATTTCCTTTCAACCAATAAATGATCTTAGCTAGAAAATTATTTGCATTAGTGAAGTGTACTGGTTGACTCAAAGACAAGTTAATTACCGAATACAATGAGAAAATCTTTGCCTAGTTGAAGGAGACTGCTACAAAAAGAAAAAAAAAAAGAATAGGTGTTAAATCTTTTCAAATTAAATTGCCTGTTGTAGGGGATGGTACTTTATTCTATATGAAACAGAGTTCAGATGAAATGAGGAAGGAAAAGAGAAAACAAAACTGAGAAGACGCTGTGAGAAAAAGAAGAAAAACATACTCGACCTCTCAGGTCCAGAAATGTGGTATCACCAAAGGAATTCACCCAGAGGAGAAAAGATCAAAATGGCAAGGTAACTTTGCCACAGCCATGTGTGTAGCACGTGCTTACAGAGCCCAATCTTTTTCAGGGTTATTCTCTTTCATTTCAGCTTCAAAAAAGCTACAGGATCTGAAAAAACCCTGCATGATTTCAGATCAGTATAACGAATGCCAGGTTGTCACCTGTGTTTCCTGACATTGCTTGCACAGGCCAGAAAATGATAATATTACAGTTATGTTATCAAAAGCACTGGCTATAGCGAGCTAGTTGGATACCTGCACTTTGCTCTCTTACGGCTCTTTCCTCATTCAACTTTCATGTATCCAGTATCTGGAAAATGAACAGCATTGAACCAAACACCACTTCACGTTTGATATTCCTCCAAAGCTCAGTTTAGTTTGATTCATTTTCGAATATTCCTTCAGCTCTAGGTCAGACAAACGTGGTAATGACAGCTTTTCAGAGTCATTTCAGCACCTCCCGTGAAAAGGGATTTAAGGCTCTGCTTCTCACAGTACATCACTTTTATTGTCTGTACGGCAGGTCGGGGCATGCCTGAATTCTCTGCCTATCAGCCAGCCCTGCTCTAAACCACAATTGGCTCATAAATAAAAAAAGGAAACCATTCCTGTAAATATCTGGAGATTTATGGAGGTCTAGGAGTGGAATCAGTAGTTTATGGTCTAATCACAACACAGACACAAGACTTTTAAAGCCATTCCAAGGTGCCCGTATTTTACACACATGGATTGTCCTGTGTTTTGTAACAACTAAGAGAAACATTGAACACTAATTTCCACGTGTTTTCATGGCTGTAAAAGATTAACATATAAACCTATAATCCAAGTAATGGACAACATCTGTAGGTGCGTTTGCCTATTTAAGTTTCACCAATCAGGAACAACTTCATAATTAATTCTCTGAAAACAATAAAACGTCATTAAAGTCCTTGAGGCAATCTGGAGAGATTTACCTGCTGGGGAAGGGCAGTCTGGTGCCTAACTGGGATAGGCTGGCCAGCCAGACATAAAACCACCCATGCCTTAACCGGTGCCCGTGTTCACGTCGGTATGGAGAATATTGGGGTGGATATAATGCCTGCCATGTTTACAAACTCCCTTCGCTTGCCACTGCTTAAGGTCTCCTAATTAGCAGCTTTACAAATGCCTTTGGGACATTCTTCTGTCGGAAGAGTGTTGGGTAGGTCTTGTATAGCATCACAGTCAGAGGAGAGTTCAGGAAACAGAGCACTTTAACCCTAATTTGACACATTATTAAATTCAGAAAGGACAAGAAAAGAACCATCCTCGTGAAAGGGGACCACGATGAGTCTTTTTTGTCCCCAACCTGCCAGCAGTAAATTAGTATTCAGTGCTCTCTGAAGGAGGAATGTTTTCTTGTGCTGTACCGCTTCAAAAACAGCTCTTCAGAAAGTGTTTCTAAGCATGCAGGGAACAGCTGAGGATCTTGAAAGAAAGGAGCACATTCAAACCAGCACTTGGCTCTTGCAAAGATTTCAGCTTTCGATGACCCTGGTCCTCCTGTTCTTCTGTAATCACCATCCAAAAAGAAATATTTCCATCCAACTGGCCTTCCCCGTAACTGAATAAGCCAGGATCTTTGTGAGAGGTACTGCGCTGATTTGTAAACTGAGCACTTCTCTGGGATTCGGTCGCTCCTAGCTCCATTTTATTCCTTCATGTGACATTTGTTCTCAGCACTGTGACACCAGCAAGTCACAGAATGGCTGCAGCAGGCTTGGCTCTGGCCAGGGCAAGGTAGGCAATTACCAAGGAGTCACCAAGGAGTGAGCCACGAGCTCGCTGCCCTGCTGGAAGGACTCCAACAGCCGCTGCAAGGGGAGGGAGAGCGATTTTCTCTGCACTAGCTATTACCAGACCCACCGTTGCGCTGGCAGGGAAAGCACAAGCCCTGTTGCCAGGGAGTTCAGCTCAGCTCTTCTACAGTTCTGTCCTTTCTCTCTTTCTGCCCTTTCACCGGACAAGAGCCTCCATACCCAGATCATACTGCCAGTGGTGAAATTCACTTTTGCCTACTAGGAACCTTGGATAGATCCAAGTTCCAGCTCATTTCCATTGCTTTGATTTAGCTTGGCATCAGGTCTTTAATTCTCCCTAAGCTCTGAGTTCTTTTACAAAACTAAATCATTTACTTATCTGTTCCTGATCATTTTCTTATTTTCCTTCCCTAGGAGATTAAGTTTCATGACTTGAATATCACGGCCTACAAATTCCAGCATGATTCAGGATCCTGCTTCCGTGTGGTTCATCTGCCCCTTCTGTGAGACTATTAGTTGCTGTGAGCTAGAAGGGTGGGCTGCTGGCACTTGGTCCTCAGTTTAGTCTGTTAGTGCCTGGGAGTCACACCCTGAGGGAATGGAAAGGACATGCCAGGTGGAGCCTTTCCAAATTTAGGTCAGGAAGAGTCATGAGGACACAGAGCATCTGACAGATGGATTCCCTTGTTCCCCAGGCTATAGTAATTGAAGAATTATTGTGCAAATAGTGACAAAATTATATAGAGCAGAAAGTAGATTCAGGGTAGATGTTAAAAGTGGGGAGGGGATATTGAAGGTGGCAAAAAGGTGTACCATGCAGTAATGGTTTATGTCCTTTTATCCCCAAACATAGAATCACAGAATTGTTTTGGTTGGAAGAGACCTTTAAGATCACCACATCCAACTGTTCCCCCAGCACTGCCAGGTCACCACTAACCACGTCCCTCAGCACCACATCAATATGTCTTTAAAACCCCTCCAGGGATGGGGACTCCACCACTGCCCTGGGCAGCCTGTTCTGGGGCCTCACAACTGTTTCAGTGAAGAATTTTTTTCCTAATATCCAATCTAAACCTCCCCTGCACATAGCCCACCTTGGGGGAAGGAATATATTCTAGAACCCACCAGAAGAGAGAAGCCTCTCTCGGGATTGGTTTCCATCACTCCTACGTGCCGCGTCTTGCTGACCTTTGTGTGGATCTGTCAGCCCTGCGCACCGTGACACTGTCATTTCCCTGGACACCCACAGAAAATCACAACCGACGGGCCTGGGCTGCAAAGCTTTCCAGCGCTGCGCAGCGAGGCTGCAGCTAGAGATTGGGTATCTCTGAGTTACTGGAGAGCAAGGTTCATCTCCCATTCCACACTGCAGCAGCATCCAGAACGCATCGCTCCACCTCTGAACTCAGTAAAATAACGTATGTTTACATTGTAGGAGCTAAGAAGTATCAGGAGCCTTTTCTAAACCCCACAGAAGTGCTGAGAATATAGCAAAGGCACGGCCCAACTTTGATCCAGGTACCTTGTACCCTCTTGTCAAAGCTTGCAGAGCTTTTCTAGGGTAACTGTCTCCAGAGTGCTTTGTGCTCCTCTGACACAAACCACGTCTACTCAGCTACTGCTTTTACAATACAGAGAACTCATTTTATCTGATTATTTTTTGGCCACTTGAAATCAGGGTTTGAAACAGCTCTTACAAACAAGCCATCTGAACTTACCAGATGTGAAAAATTAACTCAAGTGCCTTTCAGAGAAATACCCTGACTGTCAACTGCTGCTGTGGAAGAAACAACCGTGCTGAGCCTAGAACAGGAAGCACCAAGATCTCTTTAGCCCTCTTTTGTGTCTAAACAGGAAATTGAAGGAACAAAGTGGAGAGATTTGAACTCTGCTCAACCCCAGAGATGGTGGGACTGAGTATGTAATCTCGGTTTTCAGCAACTTGGAGGAGCCTGCAAGGACCAGGCTGATCACTGAGCTCAAACACAAGGATGTCACCAGCAACTCAGCACCTCACCTATGGGCAGCAGAAGCAAAAAGAATTCAACAGGAACAGAAGAGGTGTTGCTTTTAATTCTAGATCAGTGATAAATAATAAGGAAAACAGTTCTTTCCATGTGCTGTCTCTATGGTAACGGTGTAACAGGGCACTCACATGTATTTGCTCACTGCTTCTTGTGTCGCACAGGAAACATTCAGAGACCTTCTATATGAACTCCAACATATGCTGATTTTACTGACTAATCCCACAAAAGACCAGAAGATCTGCAAAAAGTGGAACTAAATTATCTCATGTCAGTTACCAGACATCACTTCTGGTGCTAATTTAACCCTAATTTAACCCACCAGTGTTTTATCAGTGGGAAAGCAATGAGTGGGAGGGAGATATTCCTTCAGGTGACGAGTCTTGACCTTTGTGGGCAGAAGAAGAAATTTTTTTTTGCTTGCGCCAGAGCTGTGTCTACTTTCTCTTTTCTATGCCCACTGTGTCTTAAGCATGGATGCAAGATTTTGTTTCTCCGAACAATGATTTCCTCATCATATACAAAGGCAGAGGGGCCCTTTGCTAGGTCTGAGGCTTATCAGCAGGGTTCAGTGCGTGGTGTGACAGAACCACGTGACAAGCTTTGAGGGAGTGGACAGGAGAGCCTTTCTTTAAAGCCATCTTCTCCTCTGGAGACACAAAACGTGAAGCAGACATTCATATTTGAGTTTTCACTGGACCTTTTCATGGCACTTGTCTGGAATTCGGTAGTCTCTAGATCTAGCCCTAAGGGAAAACTGTTAATCTGCAGATATGTCAGCTCCTCAGCATTTCAACTCGTTCCTGAGCCAAGTGTGGTATTTCACATAATTTCAAGGTGACAGAGATGGGAGGAAAGGGTGAGAATGAAATCACAGATAAAAGCAGTGAGACAGTTAGACACACCTGTAAGGATGAAAGGAAGGAAATGGCTGAGGATGATGAGAACCCCTTTGGCTGTGTCTTAACTTCTGGTGACAAAGTGTGTGACCTGGGGTATCTCCAGAATGATCAGGAAGAACTCTTCAGCCTAAAATATCGACATTTTCTTGTTCTGTAAACCTTGTGGCTAAAGCACATTCCAGTGTAAACAAAGCCTCATCGTACAAAAACATTTTTACCATGAGGTCCGTTGAGGTAAGCACTGAGAGACCCAAATCCCACGAGTGACTCCCCCTACACAGTTAGCTGCTCCAGGGTAGCGCTAGTTTAGTAGCGAACATGTGCGATGTGCTTTCAGCTCATTCAAGAGAACAGGGTGGAGAAAGCCAGTGTCACTGTGGTAATGGTTATCATCATTAACCATTTAATGATGATGTAGTTCTGAAAATGGTACTTTTCTTCTAAGCTGCACTCACCAGTGGCAGTAACACCGCGGATTTTTGGCCATGCTTTTGTGATATGCTTCAGCACGCACTTCCCATCAAAGAAAATCTTTCTCAGTTCCTCTCAGAAACTGTTGCCCATCTCAGGCTGTTTGTGTCATTTCAAGTCTGTGCTCACGCAGAGAAAGGGGCTTTACGCAACATGTGCCCCGGGAGACCAAAGGTCTCCTGTCTCTAAAGCTTGCCAAGACTGAAGCACCAATGTAACCCAAAAACAAATGTGAAAAGGAGCAGAAAAATGATAATGCTGAGAAACAGACTGGTTCAAGGCAGATTAATTTGCATGGGGGTTTCCTACTTTTCTTTCCAGTGAGGTATGAGAAAATAAATAACAATTAACCTGCTTGATTCACTCACATTCTGAAACCAGTAACGAAACCATTTTGGAAGCCAATTGAAAGTGGTTTGATAACCTCCTCTCTAACTCTTGTAACATCTGTGGAAAACGTCACAGCGCGCTCTGCTCTGGGTGCGGCCACTCACAGAGAGGCTGCAGCAACACAGCACAGGAGCCACCAAGTCCTGTCCCAGATCCCAGGAGTGCTTTATTCAAGATACTAAGCCCCAGACTGCCAGCATTCTTGTGCGTATAGCAAGAGGTTTGAAGCACATAATGTCCTTATTTCAAGCAATTGGTGGCCTCAGCTGGCTCCAGCACTTGTAACACACACTTTTCCTAGTGACAGAGAGAAGTAAATGTGATTTTAAAAGATTTTGGGTCAAGTTCATCCATGTTTAATGCATTGGGGAATGATCTGGCCCATTTTGTGTATCTCAATTTGTTTGACTGTTTAAAACAGTAACTGTGCCCGTATCCAAGCAAGAACAAGACTTGGTCAAACACACAATTCACGGATTTTTCCTGCATTAATGAAAATGCAACGGCTTCGTGGCTGTGACCTAAGACAATGAGTTTTTACGGTGAATGGCTGCAGTTTCCTTTAGGTGCTATACTGAAAGGAGCGAGGGTGGCAGCGTTAGCATGGCTGGGGCGCTCATGAGACCGGATTTGTGCTGGCTTCCTCTCAGCAGGGGCTGTTTCCTGCTTCCAGATCCAGGCCTTGTCCTTTCTACTCATGGCTCCATCCTCTACTTGCTTTTCTTTTACCCCCTGACTCTCCACCTTTCCACTTTCTGCCACAGAGCTTTTTCCAACTCTGTTGATACATCCTGCAGCAGCGGCAGCTTTTCTCTTCCTCTTCTTCCTGTCCCATCCTTCTTCAGATCTGCCCTTTTGACACGGATGTCCCTTTTGATCCCTTCCTATGCACATTTCTGTTTCCTGTACTTCCCCCTGAAATGTTGGTCCCACCTTGCTGTTTTCCGCCGCTTACCTGGCTGGTGGAGGGAGCCTGTCTGGGTACACGCCAGGAGTGCAGCTCACATGAACATCACAAATCAACAACACAAGCCACAGCATGTGAAAAAGGGCAGGTAAGGTCCAAGCACTGGCCAAAGGATGAGGTTTAGTGAAAATATTTGTGATGAAAACACAAAATGGATAGCACAGCAGTGAAATTAAGTGCTTATTTCACACTCAGAGCAGACTAAAGACAAAATGTAAAAGGAAGTCTAGTAAACTTAGCCCATGATTCAGCTGGTGTCCCCAGGGCGATTCACTAGATCTGCTTTATCCCTTTGCAGTTTCCTCAGGCCATTGCCTCATCTGGGACTCTTCATTAAAAAACCCCAAACTACAAACACACAACCCCCCACCCCCCTTCAAAAAAACAGAATCGCAGAGTCCTCTAGTTGGAATGAACCTTTAAGATCGAGTCCAACCATTCACCCTGCACTGCCAGGGTCCCTAAAACATGTTCCTCAGTGCCACATCTACATGTCTTCTAAATACTTCCAGGGATGGGGACTCCACCACCTCCCTGGGCAACCTGTTCCAATGCTTTACCACCCTTTCTGTAAAGAATTTTTTCCTAATATCCAGCCTAAACCTCCCTGACACAACTTGAGGGCATTTCCTCTTGTCCTGTCACCTGTTACTTGGGAGAAGACCAAACAGGGTGCATCTGATGCGTGTTTTAGTCTGTGCTCTGTGTACCAGTCTGTGCTGAGCCTTGCTGGAGAACATGCAGTTCCAGGAAGCACTGGTGTGTTTCAGGTACTGGCTGACCAGCTGGAACGGGGAGGAAGAAGCTGGAAGTGTTCAGCTGAAATTCTCATTACTGAGTGTTTGGCAGAATTATGAGCATTCATTCTCTGAAGTCTGTGATAGATGCCAAGAAACTCTGAAGTTCAAGGACTGCCTATTAAAGTGCCAACAACCACCACATCACAGAGCATGTACGTGTGCTGAAATATCTGATTTAATCTGTGTATATCTGATATAGATCCACAAAAATATTTAAGTAGTTGCTGTTAAATGCAAACGAAATTTACTATTTCCTCTCCCACTGTAGCCCTACAAAGGGAATTTAAAATTTATAAACACGCCACAAGGTGCCCACGACACGCTGCATATCCAGCGGTACATCACTAACTCAGATGAAACACAGAAAACGCCTTCACGAGTGCATGTAACAGCAATTGCTCACTTAGGATACGGGACCGAGAATAGTATCCATGTGAGACACTGGGCAGAATTTAGGTCAGGAGAACATAATTACCAAGTTGGAGTTTGTCCAGGTTACCCGGATTATGACTGCTAAAAAAAGCAGAATGGGACTGTCAGTGAGCACAAGTGATTAGGATTTGTGTTTAGCAACAGCTTTTAAAGGGACTAAGGTGAATGAAGTATCCCATTCCAACCAACTTTCGGTACTAGTTGTGCATCCATTCTGTTAAAAACTGCCCTTTGAGCTGGGGCTTTCAACTGCTGCTTTCTGACGAGCCACAGCAGTAAGTGTAATTTACTTTCCCTAAAGTTTCAATGCAAACAATTAGGTATCATTGAGGTCTTCTGCATTATGCAAACTAAAACAAGGTACTAAATGCTAATCAGCTGACATCTTTTTACATTTTGATTTTGGGCCTTACGTGGTCTCAGTCAAGCAAGGAACCTCCAGATTGAACAGGATTAAGAGCTTTCCTCCCTATGAGCCCTAAATTGGTATCTCCAGCTCTAAACCTATTAGAAAGTCAATCAGTTCCCCCAAACCTACAGACATGCATCTGTAAAGCACGATAGTGTTCCAAATGTAAGTTAAGAGAGTAAACTGTGTAGAAGTCTCTGCACGATGAGTGACAGGGTAGAACATCCCTGTGCACAGTTGCGCTCTGTACCCACGCCAGCTCGGGCAGGCTGACCTGCTCTACTATAATCGGTCACAAACCAGCGCTTCTCTTGGCCTTCTGTGCACTCAGCTTTCAAAGAAATTAAAAAGAACAAACCTCTTGTTCCCAGAACAATACATATTGCTGAAGGAAACAGAGGCAAACTTGGGCATGTTTAGGGTTGAATAATTCCTGACAATTTTCGTTCCTGTGCTGGCCTGTCCCTTGCAGACCGATTTGCTGACTCACAAATCCTTCCATGTGGCAGACTTAAAAGACTTTATTATAAATACTCTAATAATCTGAGCTGTCGCTACTGCTAAGATCCTGCTTGGGGCACTGGTAACAATGAGTTCTTCCATTCCTCTATTTTCCATGAGGGAGAGCTAAACTGAATGGATTGTTATCGGACATCTGCCTTGTAGGATTCCACAGCTACTTATTTCTGCTTCCACTTTCCGGCAAAGGGATGGATTGCCTCGGTTATTTTGCTTGCGGGCAATAAAAAAAAGCAGCTAATGCTCCTTCCTTTGTAAGGAATGTGTTATTCAGCAAGAACTGCTGCAGTTACTTATTCTGGAGGGCTGTTGTAATTAAAGAACCAGGGAACACGTATCTGTGACTCTGCAGCTTGTCAGGGAGCAGAGCAGTCATTTCTCTAGGTCTTTTAACAGCAGTGATGAGAACAGGACTGTACAAGCTGCCTCGTGTCCTGCAGAGAGACCATGACTTCAGCTGAGGAAGGAGGCTGTGCCTGGAGCTTTGCCACGAACAGAGGAAAGGAAGTCATGCCAAGCCTCCAGCCAGCAGCAGTTCATTACCAACTGTTACATCTGCAAGGCTTCGCTGCCCACCCCTCAGCCTTCCTCTGCTCCTCAAGGTCCTCAGCCTAGAGTAGAACAGCTCCCCCAGTCATATTTTTATTCTGTGATGCTAATCAAGTCAGCTAATTATATATATGCCAGGGTTCACATTGGCAGGAATCGTGAAACTAGAACCACCTCCCACCTGCTCACACTTCTCTTCTGTTCAGACCTGGAGTATTACTAATCCCCTCACACCAATTCAGATTAATTCTGTTCTTACAGTCATGGCAAACACATATGGAAGTTAGATTTTTGCCCCTAATTTGCACATGCACCTGAGTTTAACATTACACCTCTAGAGATCCCCTTGGGAAAATGGGTCAAAATTCAATAACAAAATATTCTGCCGCTACAAAGGGCTGTTTCTGCAAAACCTCTGCTTTGAGAACATGTTGATTTTCATGCGGTGGCATGTAAAAAAGTCTCCAAAACATTAACTATTTTGATGTTATTTATTATTCTGCTCTGGCTTTATGCCCAGAGTCTTGGGGGTCTTGTCCATATAGTTCTCTCGTGCATTTTCACTCAGAGCTAATAGAATTGATACTATAATTAGTGGTAGGTTGCCATGCCCTGCAAACATTAGCTGTGTTGGCTGCTTGAGTTAGAGGGGGGAAGTCACTCGTGAACTCTGTCTGTGGGACAGTCTTCATGCAGAACCAGTCATTTTATACGTGCTCCAATTTAACTACTGTCAGAAACACCATTTGAGAGACTGCAGCTGGCAGCAAAGCAAAAAGATCTTTCCACAGCAGGCACCAAGGGCACCAATGAACCAGCCTCGCTATTTAACAAATAGAGCCATAAACCACTCATTTGAGATTGTAAGTACTGTACATTCTGTTCTTTAACACTCAGATAATAACAAACCAACCCCTCACTGCTGTGGCCCAGGAAATCCCACCACCCATCCAGCTGCTTCCCCTTTCAGCCAAAGGATGCAAGCGTGTGGTAGGACACGTTGTGCACACCGCGGCCATTTATGCAAGATCTGGATGGACTTGGAAAGAGTTGTGTCAAACAGTCAGAATCAGCTAAGATGAATCAGGAAATTCAGGTTCGTACCTATAAAGGTCCTCCAGTGTCTGTCAGCCGATAATCTTGGGGTGAATTCTAGGCAGGTAGCGGAAGGGTGAACTGTGTAACCATGGAGCCACTGATAACATCCAGTGTGACTCAGAGCAAATAAGGGAGTTTTTCTCAGAAGCAGAGAAAATATTAGCTGTGTAGGAATTCCCTCCGTCTGTCAGGGCAGAGGACATGAAGGTCAGTGGGTTGAACAGAACTGCTTTTCACATTCCAGCTGGGGAAGAAAAGGCAATTCTGAAGTACCTCAGCAAACAGAGAATTAAAGATTATGAGAGATCCCCCGAGCTATTTTGCTACATCGTGGGCAAGCAAAGGAATTCCCCAAATCCCCTGTTCATCATGAAGCTCATCTGACAGAGCTTTGTCTAAACATGTTATTTGTCTAAGTAGGTTAAGGACAGAAAAATTAAAGGTCTGGTTATGCCATTGTTAGCAGATATCCAAGATGGGACCAGGCAAGCCGCTAGAGACAAAACCATCGCTGTCAAAGACAGAGCTAAATAAATTCCCATCCATGGAACCTCACAGGACTGTAAGCTGAGGCTAGAGGTGTGTAACTGAAGAGTAACTGCTTCTGTGATGAAGTCAGTAACCTCCCAGAGCAGGGTGTAAGGAACAGCCAAGGCAATAACTCTTACACCACTCCTACAACATGTAGCAGAGCTCATCTCCCAGGGCCCTGAAATTCTGGCACATAGAAAACACACCAAAGCTTTCCTGGCTGTGGTAAGGGAGAGTCTTTCAAACAGAGCAATGCAAGACCAGCAGTTACAGACCTCACCCCACCAAGATAGGCTAGAACTAGAAAGAGCCACTACACTGGGTGATTTCATCGCAAGGATTCTGAGTAACAGGAAAACAAACACCTGATATTCCCACTGACTCCATGAGCAGCTGCGTTTGCTCAGCCTCCCAAAGCCAGGGAACAAAGGGCTCCCAGTACACAAAGAGTCCATGATAAAGCTGCTATGGGCCCATCTGCTCAGAAGGGATTTCTGTGATGGAGAAAATAAGAGGAAGAGAGAAAAGCCCTTAAAGTGTGAGCGCTTCTGGGTTTTAGCATATATTCTTCACAGTTTGTGATTGGGGTTGCCATAGCAATCCTGAGCCTTTCTGAATAAAGGTAGATCTGAAGCAAAAAACAAACGGGCAGTGTTTGGGCCCTCTCTGGTGCCTGCACACATTCAGAGCAGCCCTCCTGTAGCTGCCTCGAGTACCACCAAACAGATGCCTGCAGCACAAACTTTGGGTAAGGATTAGCACAATTAATTAGCACAATTAAAAAGTGCCTTTTAAGCACAAATGCCTATTTCAAAGCCCCTTCCCAAGGCATGCTAAGCCACCTTCTTACTTTGGAATACAAGGAACAGAAGTTGCTGGGCACAGGCAGTCAGCAGAGCTGGTCCTTTAGAGCAGGGTCTCATGGAGCAGCCTGGCTGAGGAGAGTCAGGGCGCAGCAAACCTGGGATCTAGACCTCACACAGCAAAACCAGCAGGAGTTTGAAGTTACCTTCAGACAGCAGGGCTGAATCTTGGATGGGGAGGGGAGTGGGGGGAAATTAGTGAACTGTCTCCTCCTCCCCCATGACACAACAAAGTTATTTCTGTGAGGTGCCAAGAAGCAGCAGCACCCCTTTGCTTGCTAGAGCACACAAAGGGGACCTTCAGCCCAGGATAATGGAGGGTGAGCACATAATTCTGCAGCAGCTTTTCTGGGGTCGTACACAAAAGAAAGGCCATGGCTCTGCACTGTCAAACGAGAAAGTGATCCCACAGCAACTTTTAAACAAAACTTTACAGCAGGAAGGAGGGCTCAGGAGGTGGGTGTAAAACCACAGCCATGACACATGTCTCTCCAGGGTATTTGTGTTTTGCTCACACTTCTTGGCTCCTGGTTTCATTGTTATTTATACAGGAACTGAAGCCAACACTTCTGCAAGTCTTCCTGATCACTCAAGAAGGCGTTAGCAGCTACAGTTCCAGCTCAGCACCAAAGAGAAGCTGCTGTCTATTAAACCAGAAATAAAAAGGTCAAAGCAGCCAGTTCCACAGAGCTGTGAGGCTCACTAGGATTAAGAGGAAGGAGTTGCAAGGGAGCTAGTATAGACCCATGCTCCTCAGACGGGCTCTTTACTAGTCCGAGACCTGGCATTCATTAAACAAAGCCCTGTATGTCCCAGGGGTTACCAACTCTAAGAAAAGCTGAGAAAAGCCAAGTGAAAGAAAGAGGAGGCTAAAAAGAGACAAACAACCACATTTTTTTTAAGTAGTAAATTTTCAGCCTTACCAGTTCCAGAGTTCAGGATACTGGATGGTTAACCAACGAGTCGTGTAAGCTGCCAAGACAAAAAACCCACATGCCAAACTTCCTCTCTGGCCTTTGGCTAGTTACTAAATCTTTGACCCATCACAAGGGTGAAATCTACAGCCCTACTTCAGGCTTTGGTACTCAATTTGTGTAACAGCAACAGGATCTGCTCCGGGATAGTGTTAAAGAGGCAGATCAGGATTGCTGTGAAAAGGCCTCATACACTTAGAGCTGGATTGTGTCTCTTTGTTTATCAACACTCGGGAAGCAACATTCTCAGTGAAAATGCCAGAACTTTTCATGCCGCTGGGAAGGGGAAAGAG
>NW_010389061.1:785-18309 GCF_000710305.1 Buceros rhinoceros silvestris | reverse complement strand
AGAGTTCACTTTCATTAGCCAAAAGCCCTGCAGTAATCTTCCTTGAGAAGGCAGCACAGCATGGCCATTCAGGAAAAGCTGCAAGAGAGCAAGGCTGAGTACTAGAGCTTCTCCTGACACTTGAGATGTCGATCCTTTGTGTGGGTTGTAGACTATCTTTTCTCCTATAGACTCACATGCATTTTTATTCTGTTACTATAGAGTTTACTCACTTCTGACTCAAAACCCAAATAGCCTGTGTCGCTAGACCTCCAACTACAACAAGCACAGCTTTTTTAGCTGAGCCCTGTTTGATGTTAGCTGTGCTTTAGTGACTGTTTAACAAGCCCTGTTTCAGCTTGCTCTGTGTGGCTGCACACGCTGGAAGGGCAGTTATTGTGCACATTATCATGGGTACTGCATTAAACATCTGCTGTGTGAAATCAGCAAACTCTCCAGCTAAGCAAATTGCTGGGTGGTGTTGGAACTGTGCTTGGTGCTGTGGTCATTCACTTGACTAAAAAAACCCACCTCTCAGGCAAGCCGTAACAAGGGACTCCTGTGCATGCCAGCTGTCAGGAGGGGAAAACGCTGTAATTGCAGTGATTAAAAGCTCACAACAGCAACAGACAGGCTTCTCCGTTTAAGGTGGAATGACACTGTCTTACAATAGTGACTTACAATGGCTGCTCCTGTAAAGCTTGCAGAATCAAGTCAGTCCTCTTTGCAGCACTATTTTTGATTCTGCAAAGCTCTCACCCTCAAGCTGGCACCTACACAAACACTTGCAATAAATATTGGGGAACTGAAGCACTAAGGGGTCTGCTGTCCTCCAAGCTGTATTATGGATCTGTGTTTAACGGATGCTGCAATTCAATATATATTACAATCGTGGCAACTTCAGTACCTAATCAGCAAGGTGAACACACGAGAGCTCTTATTATTACAAACAGCGCTGGAGCAGCAGTCTGGGAAGAAGAAATTTCCACATGTGTTTGATGGGACTCAATAAGATCTCAGAGATAAGGATCCAGAATCTCAGCAGAAATTAGTGCGTGCAAAAAACCAGAATTACAGTCGATTTCAATTGAATACACCAGTGGGCTTTGGCAAATTAATCTGCCTCTTTGTCTCTCAAATAGTTGACCCAAACAGCGTGGGCGCACAGGATATCAGAACGTTATCTAGGTTTTCTGGAAAATAGCTTCACGTCTCCCAGGCATAAAGGAGACCTTGAGGAGAAACAAACTGTGCTGTCCTCTATCTGTGAATGCCTTCTCTCCATGCACATTTTGTGCTAGATAAAAATAGCTTTAAACCCTGGGTTAAGTAAGCTTCTTATATCAAAAAACCTGTTTCAAGTGGACAAGGGAGGCACAGAGACACCATAAAAAGGCCTTTGGTTTCAGTGTCTGCAACTTGAAATGCCATCCTGGTATTTTATGTGTCCAGGAGGGAACTAACTAACATTGAAACGCTGACTACGAAGAGCAGAGTAAGCATGAGTAGGGAGGTGTGTGGAAACAGGGTGGGGCTGTCTGGTTCTCCTTTCTACATTTGTCTCAAGATCAGACTAAGTTCCTTTTCAAGACTAACTGGAAGCCATGTGAAAAAGTATTCACAGGGAAAAGACAAAAATACATTCTGCATATCTCAGCAATATATCAGGAAAAGATAGTAAACTCACAAGTCGGTGAAGATCTTGGCCACAGAAGAGTTGTCTGTGATAGGCCATTTCCATAGCTTATAACTCTGAAACTCTCACAAATACTGAAGTATTTCCAGAGACCTGCACTTTGTTTATTTCTGTTGTAATTATTTCTGAGTTACAGCTCAAAGGAAAGTTGAGGAAAGTCAGAAAACAGGATATGACATTGCTCAGTGAATTTAAACTCTAGAGCCTGAAGCTCTAGAGGTCTGTAGGTTACTCTGAAGGGCCTGAGAAGGGAACCAGGATAAGCAAGTCCATTATCTTGCTAAATTTGTTCATCAAGGGTCTATAAACAGAAAAGGAGTTGGGAAAAAAAAAGCTAAGCAAGATACTCAGAGGCCTGAAGCTATTGACCACATCTACAAGTCTGCTCTCAGGCAAGCTTGTTTACTTCGGCGTGCCCCAGTCTCCCCTCAAACATCCCCATCCCCACCAAATGAACAGCCAAAAGAAAAAGTTAGAAGGCAAATCATCTCTTGCAATTATCCACATGAAGATCACCTTCGAGGATTACAGCCTGAGCTCTGAAAATTGATCTTTGCAGACAAGAAACTAAAGCATTCTTACCCTTGTCCTAAGAGCCTTTTGACCAAAGCCAGAGCTTCTGTGGGCATTTCTGAGGCAGCAGCAGTTCAGGTAGTGAGCTGATGGAGAGGACTCAACCATCCCAGAGCAAGTCATTCCCCCATCTGAATCTGTGCCTCTTGTGATGGTGTCCAACTTAAAAGTGGAGAAGTTTGCTGGACCCTTTACCAAACCCACTTAATTGTAGGTACTACTGCCTGTGGAGGCCATGCTCCATCACCAGCCCTGAAGAGATCAGCCTAGAAAGGAGAAGAAAACCTGGAAGTAGTAGCCAGAATTACATCTATATTTTTCGAGTTTCTAATGTAAGGAACAGGCAAAAGTATTTCATATTAGCAGATAACATCTTTAAAATATAGATGGGCAGGAAATAGAATTTCTGTTTTATTCTCATGTACAGTGTCTGCTCTCTTTCTGGACAAAGATTGAACTTAGTGCAGAAAATGGTCTCAAGGGACTGCAGAAGAGAATCTCTACCCCAAAACTAGGGTTTTATCAGAGGAGTTTATGATCTTTCAAGGGATATAAAAATCATAATTCTACCACTGCAGTGTGTTAGCATCTAGGAAGACAATCTACTCCTGTTGTCCAGGCAGGCTGAAAACTGCTAGAGAGCAGGAGAGCTGCCCAGGCAATGCTTTACAGGACCTTAAGTGGGAAGGAAGGGAAGTACAACGCTGCTAAAGAGGGAGAACTGATTGGGGAAAAAACCTGTTTTCAGACTTCATTGATTTCAAATTATAAACATATATTGAACAGGATTGTAACAGCTTTATAATATAGATGGGACCTGCCTCTTCCCTAGAGAAATCAGCAATGCTCCTGAGCAAGTGAAGCCAGCTGGTGGTTGTTGGAGTATTCAGCATGTCACCACAGAGCCATTGACAAGCTGCACCTTTACCTGAGACAGCAGCTCCTCAGGGTCTGTTCTAGGAGTTCTCTAGAACTGAGCGGTGCACCAGCTCCATACCAGCCAGACATGCCCACAGCGACTACAATACACTGCTTACTTGGGAAACCTAAAGATTTAATGATGCTTGTGTTAAGGGAAAAAGAGGATTTGCGATCCGAGCATGACTCTTGGGCTCAGTGCAAGAATTACCAGGTGGAACTTTGGGGCCACCACTATGTAAAGGCACATTAAAGGATTATAATGATCTCATTGGCTTCAAAATTTAACACTCTTTAGGGCAATGAAGGAAATAGACTCTAAGTGAAAACACAAAAAGAACACTAAACAGATTCAACAACTGTCTCGTTCGAGGTGATACAGGCAGTGTGTCCACACACTACCCTGACGCTTTCCTAAAACCAGAACTGTAAGTTCTCTCCCTCAGACTAAACAAGACACAAGAAGTGACTTGGCCTTGAGCTGCATATCATGCACAGTTGAAAGATTATACTGGTGAACGCGTTTTGTACCAATATCAAAACCTCAGCACCAGACAGAGGAAATCCAAACACTGCCGTGTGAGGAACTGCCCCCCCTCAGTTTATTCATCCATAGCTCCCAACGAGCACAGCCCACCAGCAAGCTGGGATTTATTTATTCCAGAAATTTATGAATAATCTCTGTCAACAAACCCATCTGAGAATTTAGCAATTTGTCAGCAAACAAAAGAACTGGCAGAATTTCTCAGATAAATTAGCCTGAATGAATTATTCACCAAAGCTTCCTGTATAAGGAAATAGAGAACAAGCCTACACTGACAGGCAGAACTAGGATATTTTTCATCTTTTGTTTCTACAAGAGAGACAAACACCAGGAATATTCACATTTGTACCCTCCATCACTGCCTCTAGCACCACTGTGCCCCAAAGCGGATTTCACATACAGCATAAGATGAACTATTTACTAACATAGCATTGCATCACAGATCTTTACTCGCTTCTAAGAAAGCAAAAAGGGTTTCTTATGCATTTAAAGACTAATTACAACAAGATGTCTCTAAAATCTTTACAGAAAGACATTGTCATAGGCTAGTTTCCTGACAGAGCTTTCCTTCCAGCAGTCTTACCCCAGGGCCTCTTCAAAGCCAATCAATCACTCTCTACCCTCATCCTCATCATTTCCTTTCAAGCAATAGCTGGAAATAGCCCCATCTGCTTTAAAAATCAAAGAGCAGCAGCTGGCGATCAGTCCTCTTTAGAGAAGCCTGTGAGACTTAAGGATATTGTCCTGAGCAACTCAGTCAAAATTAATTATAACCTAGATGGAATTAATTAGAGGCTATCTTTATTTCACCTCCATTGTGGTGCGGACAATTGTTTAGCTGCTCCTCACATGACTTGGTAATTACAGGAGGATGAAACCACTTAAATTGAAATGTCCTGGATGGGCTCTGATTTAGGCTTACCAGAGCGTGGTGTATCTGTTCTGAAATTAATCCATCAACACAGCAAAGAAAAAAGAATATCTCTATCCAATATTTAAATACACACAGCTATAACGGTGTGAGCAGGTGTGTAGATATGTGCTTATAGCATGTGTATTTATTTTAGAGACGTGTTCACACACATGTGCTAGCTTTATTTTTTATCCTGTGCCAATAAGAATTCGTTATTTATTAGGTGTTCTTACAACATGATGATCAGCTGTTAAAATACTTTGCAACTGGACGTGAGAAAGATGCTGGTAACTTGTCATACTTAAATGTCTGAAAGTGAGAGGAAAATCCAGTCTTCTATTCAGAAGTGGCTTTTTTTGTTAATTAAAAAAATTAGCTAGGAGCAACTTATCTTTATTGCAGAGAAACTTGTACAGAATTCTGTTGTAAGATTCAGATTGTAGAATTGTTGAGGAAACCTCCTTGTATCTGAAGGTGTAAGAAATCTGGAATCTGTTACACGTGGGGAACCAATAGTTTTATCTTGCTCTGTGGGAATGAATTCCTCTGGGCTCTTTAATACCAGTCTAGATCAAATGGCTCTAATCAGCATTTCCACAACCTACTATCAAGGCAGGCATGTGCCTACAAGTGATGCAGACACTTCCCAGACTGTCAGTTTGCAGAGACGGCTAAAAGGAGAGAGTCTTATCAGGACTGAGAAGAGCCAGTGGCAGTTTTCCATTTGGATGGTGACCACTGCTCCCATTACCAACATCTTTGACTGGACTGTAGGGATCTGATCCTCTAGTTTGATAGTATAAAAAATATTTGAGGGCAGCAAAAAAACCCTCCTTGCATTTAAGAGGGAGGAACCCCCACTCATCTAGTCTCAATCTGTTGAAGGGACCTCACTCTGTAAGCATAGAAAAACTAAATTGGTCTGCGATAAGAATGTCTCCTGCACAGGGGCTTGTAGGAGGCTCAGTGCAAGATGACCCTCCCAACGGACACAAGTGCTTCATGCTTTGAGTTTCCCTTGTTGTAACTGGCAAATGCAACCCTGGCCCCCCGGGAATGGAGCTAAGCTGAGTCTATAGCACAAAAGTGAAGGTGGAGCCGAATGCTTAATTTATGAGGTGCCTGCTGCTAGGAAGACCCAGAGGCCCTAGGTCATGATGACACTGTTCTTAGAGAGCAAAATCCTGTCAAATTATCATGCGTTTCAGATGTATAAGACATGAGGAGGCAGGGAGGTCCGGGCTCAGTCTGTATTTTCTTACCAGAGTGGTTCATGACAGAATTTTTGCCTCATAAGTCATGTGGCAACCTCATGAGAAGGAAGGAAACAGCGAAACAAACTGGTTCTTCTCAACAGCAGCAAACTGAGTGGTCAGCTCTCTCCTTTCTGGAGAGCTCACACACAGGAGCAGCATGTTCAGGAAGTAAAAAATCAGCGAGTTTTCATTCGGGATGGGTTAGAGTTACAGGCGGAGGCATTTTGCTGGGAGCCCCCCAAGGCTTCTAGATGAACCCAAAACTTTTATGAGAGCAATTCAAGTTAAAACGAACTCTCTGTAGTGGTGCAGCCATCTTTGGCACCTTGGTACTGATTTTCACAGAGATGTGCAGAGGTATACCTGGTATTCTGACTTTGTGTACTAAAATGTTGCCAGCTCTACAAGACAAACACAAAGTGTTCAGAAAAAAAATAAACTAAAAAATTACGCATCTCTGCTAAAATTGTCACAGGTTGTAGGAACAACTAACTGTAGCAGTGAATGAAATAAAATGTGAAGATGCAGAATTTTCTGAGACCCTACCAACCCTGTGACAATCCAACTTGATTTCAAACCATACAGATTTTCCGCTTTTCTATCCTCTGGACAACAATTACCGTTTAGAGATACACTGCAGTAAAATATTGAAACTACTGTGAGCGGAAAAGGTCATCAATGACATTATGTTCAGTGGAGCACAGAAACTGGATTAATTCGAATAAAATGAAATATACATGTTTTTTAAAATTACATTCTTCCCATTACATAACTGGTTTGATGAATAGGAATTTTACTGTAAATCCAAACTGGCCAGAAAAGCTGCTCTATAAATTTGAAAAAAAAAAATCTGTGATTTATTCATGTGTGCAAAATCCTAACTATTTGACACACAGCGGTTCAAAAGCATCTTTCTGTGATGCAAGTCTCATTTTAATCTTAACAGCGTAAGACAGGCTATTTACAGGAGGAGGATTTTAAAGCCTCGTGTCCCAACCAGCCACACTATAATTTCCCACATTTAATTAGAAAACAGATGAGGTCAGTTTATTTAAACTGGTACTGGAAGTAAGCGATTAAGAGCTTCACTTAACAGGAGGATGTGCAGTAAATCTGGCCTTCCACTGCAGATACAGTTCCTAGCACAATAGGTTTCAAGGACCAGACAGAAGCTTTAATAAAAATATGCTATTTAAGAATATTGTGGTGTATTTCCTGTGCCTCTGGGGGACTTACACAAATACAGCCCATTATCCGTCCTTATTACATGGAACTAAGTATGTAATTAATTGGCAGTCTGTAGTGGCTTATGGAAACATTCCAGACGCACAGTAGCAGCAGCCACCGCAATTTCCTAAGGTTGGGACACTGAATTGACAAGAATCTATTTCTTTGTTGAGGAGGTCTTCCGAGCGAGAACGTCCCTTTCTTTCTACATCAGAGGCAACAACTCAAGCCGGAGCACAACGCGTCTGTGAGATAACGCGACACTGCTGCAGCAGCCACGTCTCTGTCAGCAGACAGACAATACGATGTGTGGGCTCAACGCTCCCACGAGAAATGAAAATGCAATCAATTGACTTCATTAATGTTTTGCTCTGTGGGGAAAAACTCCATCAGACAGTCTGGAGTGTCATTAACCCGTGGCATGGCACAAGTGCGGCAGGCTAGGGCAAAGAAAGCCGCTTTGTGTTTTATCGTCCCCTGTGCCAACCCTCCCGAGCAATGTGGGGTCAGGGAGGAGCAGTTCACCTTTCCAGCCTTTCCCTCCAGTGCCACTGGGGTTAGGTAACACAGAGTCAAACTGGGCCGATGTACCTGGAGCTGTGTCATAGATGGTTCTGCGGTCACTGGAGCCTGTGGCCATCAGAAGGGAATGATCTCCTGGAAGCTGAATCCAGACGACATGGAGAGGAGGCCAGCAGAGCTTGGCAATGCATCACAGACTAGGGGAGGGGTCCCTCAGGAAGGGAGGCACCGCTCTCAGGAACTGTTCTTTATATAGTCTTGTCAATATAGCTTCTTTCTTTAGGGAGATAGATAGAAAGAAAAGGTACGGAGAGCTCCTTCTGCTCTTGATTTTTCTGGCCGTTATGGAACTACCACACACTGTGCTCCTGTTAGGATGCACAGTGTCTGTGCAGGAACTAGAGGGAGAGTCCATGGGAATAACCCCTTCCACTGTATCACCCTTCGGGGCAAATTCACACCATTCCTTTTCTAGGGTAGCAGTAAGTACCACTGCTCATTAGCTGATGTAGATAAAAGGTCACCTTCCGACAGCACTCAGCTTATGGAGCCACTCTTATTCCATGGTCTCAAGACCTCTGTTTTGTCCCTTCAGCATAAATACACAAGAAAGCTACCAAAATGCATGGCCAAGAGTCACGCTCTCATTTGTCCGGGTACACTGTTCCCTTATCGTGAACAGCTCATCGCTTTTTCTATACACCCCCTATTCCTGCAAAGCTTTATAAAGGCATATTTGCACAGACCACAGCTCAGCCAAGGAACCCAACACTCCTGTGAACTACAGGCCCTGCTTTAGCAATTTTCACCTTAATGTAACCTAAGATGCGCATCTGACTGTAAAATAAAATATCTTTTTATTCTTTCAGCTATACCTACGCCTTCTGCTCCTTCCCCCTCCTCTTTGGCACTTGCCACTCATTTATTTTCAGATTGATAATTGCCCCCTTTACATTTCCATCAGCAGACCCACACACATCCGTGAATCTCCAGATTGCTTTTGCCATGTGTTAGCATCAATAATTAATGAAACCCTCTGATTGCTCCAAGTGACCCATTATGATGTCAGGGCAGCGATGAACCACAGAGAAGACAGGCATCATTTCTGAACCCCCAATCTCAGTATCAAAGTTCAAAATCAAAACACCATCAGCAACATAAATCTATTTCTCTCAAGAGATCTATTTGTGCTGAGAGGTGGCCAGAACAGCCCCACAGCCTAAGAAGCAGATATTACCATGCTGCTCAGGGCTTTTTAAACATAAACTGTTGTGTCCTCCTCTAGTATGCGACATTTCTCAGGGCTTTTCTGACATTTAAGTGTCATCCAGACATTTAATAATAATCAAGAGGAGAAAAAGAATGGGAAAGGGAAACATACATTAGCATGAAACACTAAGCTAAATGAATATGTATAGGACACAAAAAAAGAATGAAATGCTGGTACACCACGGGATGCCAGAGAGCAGAGTGGGAGGGCTTCTGTTCATTAGATGTTGATACAATGGATTTAAATAAAATTGAATAAAAACCAATTTAAATGCTGGCATAAAAAGACTTGAAGGACCAGCTAGGGAACAGAAGGGGTTTCTCCCTCTCAGAGGTCAGATCAATGCTTGACCGACAACAGCTGCAGACGGTCTGACAGCAGAAGCCTGCAAAAATAAAAAATTACAGTTAGACCAAGCCTGCTGGTTCTTCTTAACCCCATTCTTTACTGTCCTTCTAACATACAAGTTATCATCTAGCACAAAAAAAGGACCTATCACAAATGTCTTAACAGAGTTGGTATCTTAATTTTTATCATATCCCAAATTATCTGGGCTTCTTTGGGTGTAATCCTAGACCAGTATATCCGATTTTACAAGAATAACTGATACTTCAGCAACCAGACAGTAAATTCTCCCGCTGAGAAAAAGCCAACAAACAAATAAATGACAGCTCATAAATTTATTCCGAGTCATGAGAAAAGCTTTACTGGAGACAGCACCACAGAGCTTATTATCAGCCTGCTGCTAATGTAGGGCTCCCTGCTTTAAGATTATTTAAGGATGACTAACTCATGTTACATTTATTTCCTCTCAGCTTGCCCTGGGCTACAGGAAAAGCAGGAGTCAGTTAACTGTTTGGAGGAACGCTCAGACAGTGCCACAAACAGAACTGAGAGACTCGACACAATCCTTCTGTGGGGTGGGGTTCGCATGAAGCTGGGCTGCAAGAAATGAAGACAAACTTCAACATGTAAAACCCATGTTTTTGCCAGTGCCCTGGGTTATAAAACTACAGAAATGTTCTAAGTGTGACAGCAATTGAGAGAAAGAAAAGCTGATATCTGAAGTTAAAACTGCAATATGCAATTGAGTATTTTAACTGAGTATTTTCTACTTTCTATGTCCTTGCTTTACTCAAAGTGAAAATTTCTTTCCCACCCCTCCTATAACTACCCTTTACAGAATGCAAGAACTTTCTCAAGAGTCATCCTGCTGTCACAGCCTCAGTACTGTCACAGCCTCAGTACATTTTCCAGCCATGACTCCCTTTTTTAATTCCCTACATGTAACGGTAGGACACAGAAAACAAGCACGTTAATATCGTTTCTAGTTGGCTGGGCACCACTCTGACTTCATCCCACCAAGGGGCTTGCTGTTGTGGCAGGCATGACACAAGAGAAAACCTGTGCATGGTGATTTAAAGCAATCATGAAATGGCTTCTGTGTTGGGCCTGATATTGATTCACTCTTAACTGTGCTGGGCATTCAGTGATGTGTATATATGGTCAGCAATTTCATCCCACCATGGGATGCATTAGGTACTGCACGGTTAGGGATTGTGTGTTCTGTTTAGGATTCAAAGATTTGCCTCTAACACAAACTACAGCTATGATCTGTCTTTGCACAGCTTATAATAGTCTGGAGAAAACATGCCTCAATGAGATATTCCTACATTCTGGCTTAATGGAGAATATCTGCCTCCATTTGGATCTTCTGCTCCAAAAGATGGGCTGGAAACTCCAGCATTCAGATTAAACCCTGGGAGCAACCCTGTATTGCTCTTGTAAGGAGCATCGAGGTGATTCACCGTGCTGCTCCCAGCTCAGATGCAAAGGAGATTATACTGCCATAATATGATGATACCCGAGACATTATAGTTCTTTTACTCACATAAATGAAGAACTCTGTGGTAAGCAAAAGACAAACATTTTACCTGCAGCCTTAGCACACTCCACATCTGAAGATACTACTTATACACAAGGATGTAGGTACATCGTGATTCTTCTCTACAGGCAAAGGGAACCAAGCCCTCTCCAGGCATTTGCAAAAACCACCTCATGATCAGTTTAGAACAGCAGTTACTAAACCACTTTGACCATGGAGTACCAGCAGCTGTCTATTTTTATTTTCCTGGAAATGTTAAAAGTGCAAAAACCCACTAGAATGGTCCTTGCAAAGCAGCTGTGGATTATTTATGATGCCTTTACTACCCACAGTCTCCACTGCACTGTTCCACGTCGAAGGAACATGGTTGGCCTGTGATTGATCTGTGGAAGAGACAGTCCTAGCAGTCCATGACTGGAATGGCATCTCTTGAGTCTGTGTCAAACAACAGGGCTCATTCAGAACTAACTCATCTTACAGTAAGAACTCTTCTTACAGTAAGAACAGACTGGCTGGATCCTCTCTGGCTGTTGCCCTGCATGCCACCACAGTGTTACTCAGGGCTACGGGATCAGGTTGTTAAGTACAGTGTGGGGTCTGACTACAGTTCTTGGGGCTACATATGCACTTTCTGTGTACAACCAATCTGACTCAAGGCCATGCCAGGTTTGCGATGTCATTTGTCTCATGTGTCTCAGAAAAATGGATGAAGCTTCTCGTTTCAGGTCTGCAGATTTTCCTTCGAGGCTAACGGCGTGCTTGCCCATCACACTGTTACTGGAAGGGGATGACAACACTTTCCCATCCGGGATGAAGTAAAGGGAAGAAATAGCCTCAAAAATTGGACCTGTTGTCATGGAAACCAGAACAAAGATTTTTGAGGGCAAATTGGATGCATTTATAAATCAGAGATGAGGGAAATCCTGCCCATTTACACCAATACATTAAGTGAAAAATGCCTTTATTATAGGAAGTCAGATATTTACTAGCTCAACAAACGCTGCAGTGTAAAGCAGTACATGAGTAATTATTTTCTGTACTACACCATGATCTCGCTGGAATTGATGGCACGTGTGTTTGAGAGAAAGGCAGTAGTAGCCATAGAAACAGCCTGCTCTGCCTCAGTGCCGTAAGGGATCGTGTAACACACAGATTTGGTGGTGGCCTCATGCTCCTGCCAGCTGCATGGCTGTGAGGTGGTTTTTGGCACACCTCAAGCCACTGGAACCAGCATGTCTTATTCTGTGCAACTCCACCACTTGGTGGGTGCACTGGCTCTGAAAGGAGGGACCTATGGGAGGGGGCTTCCTTCTACAGGATGAGAATAAAAGGGGGTTCCAAGGGTCCTTGTAACAACCCTTTTTTTTACCTGTGTTGTTAGAAAGCACTTGAGTAAAATCAGGGCCATTACGCCCCGCACTCTTTCAGTACTTGTACGGATAATCCCTGACTCCAGCGAACCAGAGAGATGTACAAGAGAACAACTAACCTGCTCAAGGCTGTAGAGCAAGACAAGGACAGACCTTGGAAAAAAAAGGGGGTTATATTTTTCACTCAGATTTTTCCCACCTCTTAATTCAGGAGCTTACCTTTCTTCCCCAGAGGCTCCCCACTATTCACACAGACTGTTTCACCGCTTCACCTTCTCTAACCACCCCCACCTTGGATCATCTCTTCCCCACATCAGCTCAACCTAAAGGCCTGGCAGAGCTCGTTGGTTTGGCCTGATCTGTGACATACCTCCTGTTTAATGTTGCAAATCACCGCTTTAAACTGCAATCTGAGCCCTGTCTGGGGAGGCACACGCTCCGAGTCACGTCTAGCGCAGATGACTTACACGGCAGCCCTTCAAAGCTATCACAGCTCTCTGTTACGATCTTGATCTCACCGGTACCTTACTCAGTATAAAAGAACGTGCTATCCTCTTGCCTGTGTAATGCATAATAGGGCCCAAGCTGTAAAAAGCCAGTCTGACCTTCAAGACAGCTCATTATACTGTGGAGAATTGTTGGATTTACAGTTTAAGACCATTAGTTGTTACTGATGGTTTCACTCTAATGGAATAAAGTACAACTTGAAAACAGAAAATAGAGAGAAAGCTGATATGTTCTGCTCTGGAGAGCATCTGTGAGGGACAGATCTGCCACACTTGTTTTGACAAGGTATTGGACTACCTACTCATGGGATAAACACCATGATGGAACTAACTCACTGCCCTGCCTTCCTCCCAGAGCCTGTGTCTGGTAGCTGGGACAGCTGCACCACAAAGGAAGCTGCTCCAGAACTAGGCTTTTACAGCCCAAAGTTTTGAAAAACCCTGTAACTGATTGGAGTAATCTGGCGATGCTGAAGTGCACAGGGACGTGGTTGCATACTATTGCTGCAACCACAGAGGGAGCGACCTCTGGGAAAGAAGACCAGAACAGCTTCACCTCTGGCACTTTAATCTGGTATCTCATCTTTTACCAGATACTCTTGGTGCAGAGATCCCAGCACTGAGCAGTCAGCAACAACTGGGTGCTCCCATAATCTGCACCAGTTCAGCAAGTATTGCTTTGGGCAATAATCATGGGCATTTCTTTACTTAGTGAGAGCTAAACCAAAGACTTCGGACTCTGATGGACAGAAATATGGGAAACAGTCAAAAAGATGAGCTGAACAACAAACTATGAACAACAAACTGTGCTGCCCAAAAAGAAAATGAATAAAATTCAGCCCAGGTGGTAGGGAAGCTAGTGATGTGGGAAAAGAAGCTGAAAGTAGTAATTAAAGCAGTGCAATGCTAGTTGCACACACCCTCTAAAACTGCAAGGAATTTATTAGTTTACTTAATGGCTCTTAAAATTACACAAGCCCTGATTATGTTTCCATCACTTCTTTCCAAAACCTAAGAGCTGACCATACAGCAGATGCCAAAACACTGGTTTCTTGTTACATGATGGGTGTAAATACTGTACGGTGAGTGCCAAGAACCACAGCTGCGCTGCCGAGAACGGCTTCCTCCCTAGTAACTACAAATCTAGGATACCTGAAAGGGGTTTTCTCCTGCTGCTTGGAGAAAAAGAGAGGTTCTATATGCATTAAAGAGGTGAAAATGAGTTCAGGAATGTTACCGAGATTTTCCCATCTTCTACTCAAACACTTTTTTGTTTGCCAGATACAATGCTCTAGAATGGTTTGATTTTTCCACTGTATTTCCACCTTACTGTCGTTGCTGCTGTTAACATTTTGGATTGACACACCGAACAGTCTGACCACAGAACACTGTGAGACTATCTATGTTCACATCCAGCTCAAAGAATCTGGGCCACGGTGCTACTATGCGCAGCGTTGCCCCCGCGGCAATGGAAATCGATGAAATGCAGGCTGTGCTCTGAGGAAACGAGACCTTCTGTTTCCACCCTGCTGCTTTTCATCCTGAAGTACTATACATGGAAACAGCTAAAGTTATGAATTGTCAGACTCTTTGGAAAACGTCCTTATTAGTACAAATAACCTGAACAAATCCTAAAATTCCTTCATGGACAGCAGCCTTTTTAAAAAATGAACCAAATCAAAACCAAACACAAACAAAAAAGCAGCAAAACAAAGGACTGTTGATAATTCAGCAAGAATTCTCTCATTTAACTCCTGTTTCAAACTTGCTCTACTCCTCCACAGTTTCTACTAAGCACAGATTGCAAATCTTCACCAGCAATACAAAGAGTTAGGTAATGCAGTGAGTAATGTGTGTATTTAACTCAAACTAGGCCTGGGCTAAGCACGAAATAAACAGAAGGGGTTGTGTACAGTTTCTAAGCATCACAGGTTGCCTTGTGAAGGATTATTTGCGTGGTTAAATTTACTCTAGTTTATACGAAAATGCTAGCAGATGGTTTCTTAAAGTAAAATATCTCATAGTCCAACCTGTGCCATAGCCTTGTTATGAAATAAAGGCTGTATACCAAACTACATTAAACACGTTACAATGGCCAACACAAGCATCCAAAAACTGGGAAATGCTGGAGCTCAGGCCAGTTTGTCGACTAGACTTATCCCCTGATGAACCAGGAACCCTCTCTCGGTTTCAACAGCCTCGGAGCAGCCCAAGTCTGACACCTGGGGCACTTAGAGTTTCCACCACACAACCTGCAGAAGTGGAGAGGACTTCAGAAAGGGATCCTGGCTAAATCTCTGTGCCAAGTGAATCCCCCTTCCCAGTCTGAAGGAGATGGATATTCTTCCAGTTGGATGTACAATCGTATTTCTCAGTTGCATGAACAATCTCAATCACATGCACGGCAGGAGCAGCTCTGTGAACAGCCACGCTGCTGATGTGTGTGTCTTGTGAGTGTCTGCCCCAAACTATGTTCTCTCACACTTCAGCTGCCCTGCAGTTCCTACGTTCAACAACTGAAAGCAAGCTGACTCGTAAAAGACGTTGGAACCAGCTTTTTCTTTATGCAAATTTCTTTTAAGAACAACAAAGTTAGTCCTGCTCAACATTTTTGAGCGTTAAGCTATATATGTATTTAGGCTAAATGATAATTTTCAGTGTCTTTTATAAAGACCATCTGGGTAACAAAAGAGTATTGTCTTCCTTCAAATTCTCCCAAAGTGAAGCAACAAAAGTATTGCTCCTTTTCACTCCAGAGAGCTTGTTTTTAATTTCTTTTAGTTCTGCAGAGATCAGAAGACAGCGCGGTCAACATCTCACATCTTCATTAGTGCTCCACACATAAGCCGTAGAATCTTCTTGCCCATAAATTATCCTCCCTTTCGACTCTCTGATCTAGCCATGTAACCATTCCCCCTAGCTCTCCCCACGAAACAGCTCTGAATCATAGAGCAGTACAGGATGGAGAGGATCTCTGGATCCAACCCCCTCCCAGAACCCATGCTACAGTATTTCAAGGAAGACAAGGCTGGGGCAGCCTGGGAGAACTTCATACTCATATTCTCCCTTCACTATGGGTCGTGCGGTTCTTCCAGGCACCAGGATCTAGTCCACAGCCCATGTTAATCTTTATGATCTATACTCTCACCAGACACCCTGCAATTTAATTCAGTAAAGTTAGGCGTTGCAGTTGTGCTGCAGACATTGAGGCTGGGTCCTTGTGACATGTTTCCTCTCAGTTAATAGACTATGACAGGAGGCTTTTATCCCACCTGTGAGCACATTTTCTAAGATACTGCATATTACCATCTTTACTCATAACCAGAGTCACCTCTCCACTGCACCCTTCCTTTCTCCTTTTATAGAAGAGAGTTGCTTAACGGCAGGCAGAGGGCTTTGTAAAGGGAAGTGCAAAGACTTGCAAAACCCAGGACTTCCTTTGTGACTACCTAAGGGTGCAGCTCTGATTAGCATCAGACTCTCTTTTAGCCATATATGGCAATCCCATAAAACCAGGAGGCAAATCAGGTAAGTGACTGCAAGGCTGTAGCTGTCGCAGCAGCCAGTGAAATGCAGAGCTGTATAGAACATATATAAAAGGGCATCAGTGGGTAGGTTTGGACTATACCTTTTAAAGTCAAAGGAATGTTGTGCTGAGGTCACAGTACGAGACAATCAGTGGGCTGAGCCCACAACTAGATTAATCAAATATCAACATTTTTGCAGGATTTCACTTACTGTGACTGTAGATGGCTTGTGAAAATTCAAGTCTTCATCAAAACAGGAGCCTAACAGCATTAGAAAGAGGTACAATGACCTTTGTGTTCATTAGACCCTCAAACACGGGCAAGGCTCTTTTATAATTTAACTCCACGGTTCTCAAGAGGTCAAGCATGGCCTTTTTGTGCAAGGGCTAGAGTTCTGCAATACAACGTACCTAAAGTGCTGAATCAAATCTGGGAAGTCAAAAGTATCAAATGTGTTTCCTCCATGTGACCTGAAATTCTGCTTATCTACAGGCTGGAAGAGAGTTTTGAAGCCCAATGGCTTGTTTGGAAGTGTAGCCCCCTTCCCCCTTTGGAGAACATACCCCAGAATGAGAATATACCCCCAAAATAAGAATATACCCCCAAAACACCCTGCTGGAAAGCTTCGCTGTTGGTTGGAGCTCACAAGATGCTCACAAGATGCTCACAAGATTCTGTGCCCTGAGAGGGCTGGTTTTCTGCTCCATGCATGTGTGAACGCAGTTAATTATAATAATATAAAGAGGGTATAGAATTACCTGGAACTAAGACCATCTAGATCTTCTGTAGTCTTGGCAAATGAATAAAACCAAAATGACTCCATTTTATGCAAGTCAAAAGTATACAGTGTTTTAAATAAAATAGTTTGGGGGTTTTGTGGGTTTGTTTTTTCACTCTGCAAACAAATACACATCTATCATTAGTCCACAAAATTAGCCACAATTGTTTCCAGAACCCTCTCGTGTTTTCTTCCTCTTTTTTTATGTACCATATAATCTTGAATGTCCTTAAAAGGCTGCTTAGTGTATTCTCTCTTTGTTACCAGCAGAAAAAAAAGTGACTTGAGCCACCTAACTAGCTCAGCTAGAGCATCGGAAAATACACGTGAGGAAGTGACTAAATATCAGACTATTACCCTCACGGACCAGGTTTCTAGCTTAACTCTGTACACCCTCAGTGAGAAAAGGCTGTGAAAGGTGTTAGTCTGTGGCCTGGAAATTCCCCCACAGCAGGAGCGTAATCTATGCGATTTAGTGTTAGTATCTTGTGGCTTTAAGAGTGTGCCTACCCTGCTGATTACAGCCTAAGGGACCAACCGCCGTCCAGTAGCAGCAGGAA
>NW_010389061.1:0-676 GCF_000710305.1 Buceros rhinoceros silvestris | reverse complement strand
CATTGGATTGACAGGCAGGGCAAATAACCCCATGGTTCACAGAGTCACCTTCGTTAGAGGGCAAAGCAGCAGGCGTCTTCTCTGCAAAAGCGGCTGCCTGGAGCTAAGGAAGGCCAAGATCCCTTCAGGAGCTGTTGGCTGGTTCTGAGCTCAGTAGTTAGAGAAAAGAGGTCCTGTGTTTGTGCAGTAGATACTGGTCAGTCAGTGCAAGGTCACTTACTTAGACTAGAATCTTTGGTCCTGCGTTTCCAGACCGAAAAGACATCTTACAGACTAGAGCTACAATATCAAATGCACCCTTAAAAATAAATAATCATCCAACTGCATGTGAAACAGTATGGCCACAGACATGTTAACCTCTGAAAATAAAGAAGAAAACCCTAACTTGAATGAAAAAGCTCTGTTTTTCTGATTCTATGTTTCATTTTCCTCCATGGGCATCAGCTGGAAATTCATTAATACTGACACAAACCATCACAGCTGACTTTTCCCAGGACTTGCTTATGTAGCCCAGGGAGGGAGCTTCACCAAGAACCGAGCTTTCTCCTCACGGTCCATATTATGTTTGCAGAGTAAAGGTGAAAATAATTTCCTGTAGGAGCTTTTACTCCGACAGCCACGCAGCCTGTAGACGTGGGGCTCGGAGACCCCTCCGAGCCTGCCCTGGGAGCGGGCT
>NW_010389060.1:6954-7313 GCF_000710305.1 Buceros rhinoceros silvestris | reverse complement strand
ACCCAGCTGCCTCCCCGCGCGGCCCCGCTCCGGGCTCGTCACAGATCACAGACGGCCGCTGCTCTCTGTGCGTACCTAAAGATGACAGGTCTACCGCGGCTCTTAGTGACACTCCACCGCTTTCTGTTCCTTCTCCACAGTCACTCGCTCTGAGCACAGCCTTTCGCTCAGAGGAGTGAGCGGGGGTTTATACCAGGTGTTGACACCAGCAGAATCTGCAGCGAGCTTTCCAAGCACAGGGAAACTACCTCTGAAGCGGCACTTTAACGATCAGCAAAGCTTTCTGTTGTCGCCACAAGCTGATGGCAGGATTCTCTTCTGCAGCTCACATCAGTTTTTCCTTTAGCGGAAGCAGTCAG
>NW_010389060.1:6488-6807 GCF_000710305.1 Buceros rhinoceros silvestris | reverse complement strand
CAGTCAGGATACCGGATAAAAGGGTCACAATATTTAAAGTTTTTTCTCCTCTATTACAACAGCACTGTAGAAAATATTGTTGCCTTGAACAGAAGAAAAAAGCCACGAGTTGCCCCTCTCTTCCCATTCTTTGTGACCAAGAGCAAGTGCAGACGGGCCACGGGAGGCCGCTCCCCACGGCACGCCGCGGTGGCGATCCGGAGGGCAGCCAACGGCAGCGAAACGCATGTCCCCAGCCTCTGCTTCTGCTGGCACTAGCGCTAGAGCCCATCCGGCTGCCAGGTGTGACTCTAACAGATGTTTTGTTTCACTCTTCCGA
>NW_010389060.1:1288-6388 GCF_000710305.1 Buceros rhinoceros silvestris | reverse complement strand
CCGATCTTGTTGAAAGTTTACTGTCAAAAAAAATGTATATTTTTTTCAATGCTGAACTTGAGAGGAAAAATACCTGACAGCTAGAAGCTGAACGTGGTCAAAGGTGTAAGCTGCTTTTCTTCCAAGCAATCGAGTGCTTACACATGGCAGTGAAGTCACCTCTCCATTCAAAAAGAAAAGAGTTCTCTGAAATACAACTTCTGCTTACAACTTGGTACCAGTAATCCTCACAGCAAAACCCCTTTATAACATCAATAAATAAATACTCCCCTTTCTCAGACTACAACAAACGCAGACACAGGGTAACGGTATCTTCCAGTACGTTTGATACAGATTATTTTTGACAGAAGTCATAACTGCCTTGTGTACCTCATTTAAGCACAATATTTCAGAGGACATAAATCTGTGAGAATGGCAATATAACGAGAACCAAGCAGCTCAGTTCTCCCACACTTCTTTACACAGAACATCTCTATGCACTACTGACTGGGAAAGCGCAGACAGACCCGGGGTAGCCACTCCCTCGGACAGCCCTCAGGGAACTCCTCACCCATCCTCAGGGGATTTCCTCTCACGGGCAGTGCTTTCGGGGACTGGGACCCTCCATCCAGCTTCTCTCAATCCAGCCAGCTCTTCACAAGAGAGCTTACCTGAAGAGTAAGGACACAAACACCACATGGGACGAGAGAAAGCTCTTACTTCTCATATCACAGTGTGTTTACAAGCTCTAATGGACAGAAGAGCTGCTTTACAGGAAGCTGGGCACAAAGGTAACGCACGTTCACCAGTCTAGAGAGGTGACAGTCAGAAGGAACCATTCTGCCAGTGACTGCACCTTAGAGCCACCCCACTGAATCACCTCCTCTCCTCAGTGCACAACTCCTGCAGACGTCTTCAACGTTTATTTCATTATAAACTGACCAGCCGCAAGTACTTGAGGCAGCAGGGCAAACTGCAGCATAGTCTGAAGAACTACAGTGAGAAACAGTCACGCTCTCCACGTCACGCTCCATCAGTGAGGAACAGGACAGCAGGAAGGGACAGTGAAGAGCAGCAGTTCCTTACAGAAGTATCAGATCACGTCTTAGAGCTCTTGCTCCCCAGTCGAGAGGTTGTGCGATCGATACCTGAGGTCCCTTTTCCTCCCCTCACTACTTTCAAGCGTTATTTTTTCTTGCTCCTGTCAACAGCACTTCCCTTCCTTCCTTCAGTCACCAGCCCTACGTTTTCTGCTCTTTTAGAAAAGAGGTTCTTGCCGACTTGTGTTTTGTCTAAAATTAGGGTAACTGCCTGCACGAGGAAAAGAGAAATGTTTGCCAGGGGGTTTTAAAGAATAAAACACGAGCACGCTGACAGATACCGTGGTTTCTTCTGACTGTTGGCTGTGCTACAACTTCAGTGCCCTCTTCAGAGCACCTTACACTGTGGAGCTGTTTTACATTTAGACGCATTTTTCTGTAGCCATTTTGTAAGGGTTGAAATTAATCAGTTTTAAGAAGCACACGCTCAGTGTGAGTGACTGAAGATGTTAATGTGGATCACAGATGAGTTTGGAGTTTTTTTAAGTGCAAGTTATTTTCGTATCATGGGTTGAGTGAAATTGTGAGAGATTGAAGGACATTTGAAACTCAGGTTTGAACAAGTGGGTTGTGTCCATCCTAGCCCCAACAGGTACAGGGCAGCTGGAGAGACAGGAACTCCACGGGGAGCCGATCTTAGATGGACAACTGCACACTTCTACATCTTATAGACAATTTCTCTAACTTTTTGTATCGTTAAAAACTACCAAAAGAATACTCGCATTAAAATTCCATTCACTTGTAGGGGCCAGAAGTGAATTTTATCTCCTCTATTAGAGAATAACATCAGTATGAGCTGCTTTTGTGATGACATCTCAGAGAGTTGAGAGCATAGTCTGCTTACTGAGGTTGTTGACGTGTTTTATTTGCTGTATGAAATGGTACGTGTGACTAGCTCGGTATTTTCTTTCATCAACGAGACCGGTTTGGGAAGAAAACGTTGTGCTGCTGTCGGTGTTGGGTGTGTGAGCAAAAGCCTGGAGAATGCGGGCATCGATCCCGCTACCTCTCGCATGCTAAGCGAGCGCTCTACCATTTGAGCTAATTCCCCCTTGAAAAAAAAAACTTGGAAACTTCTAGTTCCACACTTTAGACTCACCCAGCAGAACTACAGCAAAACTACAGTTGACTGTAAATTTATTGTATCTTGCTGAGTCATTTTTTCCACGCACCAACAACTGACAGCTGGAATCATATGATGCATCTTTCAGCCTATGCACTACCAGAATAATTTTATTCATCACTTTTATAATACAAGTCTCTGTTATTTAGCTGTTTTCACACAAGAAACTCTCCAAAAAGTAATTTTCAAGAAACCATATATTACTGAAAAAAACCCCGACTTTTATTGAACAACTGTTCCAAACTCAACAAGAAAAACCATGTTCTTTCCAATTTTCAATGCATACACATAAAAAAATTTAGTTCAGGAAATGTTTGATGGGTAAAAAGTATTACATACTTGATGGAAACAGTTTTACAGTCAAAGCTTATAGATATGTATATGTACATGTGTGGTTACACTTATACACACATTCTTTTGGAAGGTGTCTGCCTTTTCTGGGGTGATAGAGTCAAGAGAAATTAAAACTTATTTGTTTTATTCCTTATTTATGACCTTATTTTTCTTATTTATGACCTCATCAAATGCACTTCCCTGTAATTCATATATTACTTTTAATAGCCTTAAAACACTGACCTTTTGGAAAACGAACACACCCAAGCACGACAAATTCTTGCATGGCTTGACACAGAGCACATCGCAGGCTTTGTGGGGACACAATGATGTGCGGTAACGGGCCACCTTCCACACTCTGTCACCTTTACAGCAAGTATTTAACTCACACTGCAGGTCTGGAGACAGCGTCACCTACTGCTGCCGCTTACTCTGCTGGGATACTTGGAAAAAGCTTCTGATTGCACAGTCCTCCTTCGGCACGGCTTTTTGTCATGAGGTTGGAGGGTCTGCGCTGCCGCAGGGCACAGGCCGGGCCAGCTGGGGACCTCTGCCCTCCGCTGCTGCTCTGCGCTTGCCCCCAGCCATGCCCCTCCTGCTGTGCTGCCCCGCGGACCTGCCCCAGGGCCTCCACTCCCGCCGCTTCATGCCCATGTTTGCTTCCCTGGTTCCTCGGAATACCCTTCTCCCTCGGAATACCCTTCTCCCTCGGTGTTCCCGATTCTCTCCTCTCTTCCATCCCCTCCCTCCACGCTGCTCTTCCCCGAACCCAGCACACACCTTGAGGCATAGATGGAGGAAGGGGTGTGATGAGGGAGCCAGGAGAGGGGCTGGAAAGCTCTCAGCAGGCAGCCTCAATATTGAGCTCAACCATGATGCAAAAGAGTTTGCGTCTAGTTGATCAACCCAGGTTTTTCCAGCTCAACCAGACCTGGGGCTGAGCTCCACTTTACAGCCTCCCCCTACTCAGTATTTTAACAAAAGAGGTCTCTCAGGCACCTCTTTGGAACATGTTTCCCACCATATATAAAATAATGCACCCAGCAAGAGAACTGGGATTCCGGTTTTCTGGAGGGTGAGAGAGGTTTACCAGCTCTGTCTGATGTGACACAGTGGGGTGCGCTCCCACTCTCCTCCATCAGCTCTATGTACTCTTGCACATACAGCCAAATCATACAGCCCAGAATCCACCAACAGTTAACATTCTGACTGTTGCTCACGCATCTTCATTCACAGAGCAGGTTGGTCTTGCGCTGTGTCAGCACTACACCAGACGACGACTCTTTGCGGAGCTGCATTTCTCACTCCACAGCAGAAGGGTAAGTGTCACCCCTCCATCAAGTCTAAGCCATGCTAAAGGGACATGAGTCCCATTACCAAAGTCCGAGCAAGATCTGGTAAAACCTGACCAGTTTCTAACCGGCCTGGCTTGTTTTCACACCATCTTACTGGCTCCTGGCAACTCCCAATCTGCTGGTTTATGCACATTAGCCCAGACATGAGATGCATGGCTTGGAGCTACTGCACACATCCAGTTGTTCCTGGAGCTGGACTCTCTGGCAGGTGGCAACACAAAGTAGGAGTAACTGAAAGGAGTGCACTGTCCTCACTCTGTGTGGCCCTACTCACTCCCTGCTTGACCAGCTTCAGCCTGGATTTGCTACAGGATTCCTGACGGTGCCAGCCACAAGAAAGTAGAAAGGGGAGGAAAAAATAATGGTATTCAAACACTCTGTAGTTGTCAGCAATAAAAGCATGAATGGTGCAAGTGAGAGTAATAATCAGAAATAGAGCTGCTGTGATTTATGGCCATTAATAAGTCTAAGCTATATTAGATGCTTTTTTAGAAAAATACTAAAGCTACTCTGCTAGAGTTAAAAACAATAAATTTGGGGGCACGGGGTGTGAATGATTGTGTATATTATTTTAATGTTTGTTGAGTGTTTTAAAGATTAAAAACAACATTGAATTGCTGTATTTGTAACACTTGTGAAGTAAGGAGATAACTTTGCCACATAAATAATTTATTCTTCTATGGCAGCTGCTAGAACAAGCACAGACACTTCAGCATGTTTTCTGGGTGGAAAACATCATAGATTTCTGTGTCTCAAAAGCTCCTTGTTCTTTCTGAAAGTTAATTAAAACAATTGATCAACTACTGGAAATAAAGCTTACGGAGGCCCTTGGAAGGCATCATCAGCTGCACATTAACTATAAATCAGATTTAAATGAAAAAGTTCCACCCAGAAGTGAAGTAGTTGGATAATTATGAGGAAAACTACAAAAGCTGCAACCGTGTTTCTCACTTGGGGAAGCTTTCTTATCATAAGCAATTCATTTGTACAAACTCTGCTGAAAAATCCAACTGAAGGCAGGCACTTTTTGGTTTTCATGTGAGCTCATATATGCAAAATCAAGCACCTTCGGACTCTCATCTGGGCCCACAAGCACCTGCTGCTTAGGTGATCATCTGTAGGAATTCAGAACGAGGGAGAGAACCAACACTCATTACTCCATGGCAGAGGTCAATCATTTTTAGCAATGATGACAAAGAGCATATTTAGG
>NW_010389060.1:0-1193 GCF_000710305.1 Buceros rhinoceros silvestris | reverse complement strand
CCTGAGTAACTTCCTGGTTGGGTATTGTCATTCTAAAATAAAGGGATTAAAAAAACCTCCATGTCTTATTTTTGTCTTGATCTTCAGGAAAGATAAAGCTTTCCTCACAGCAAGTTGTCTAGAGATGGCTACTATCAGCTGAAATGCTGCCACAACCTTCGATGACTGGTAAACAATTCACAGTCTGCATTAACCTTCTGTCAGGTTCTCTAACACCATGACCTTTTCTTCATAACTTCTCCTTCATTTTAGAAGAGTTGAAGTAGCTCTGAGTTTACTAACAATCAGCAAAAGGAGCACTCATGAGCTACAGAAAAGCTTTTGCCATCAGAAAAGTACCTTAGTTGTTGCTGAAAGAAACATTTCAATTCCTGTTTTTCCTTCTTTTTATCAGGAAAAATATCTAGAAATATGCAAATATATCAAGGTAACAAATGCTCAGGAGATTAGCCAAAGCTTCAGAGACTCGAAGGTACTGAGGGGGAAGGGTGCAAACACAATTCCACCAAGCCTGCCAGCAGAAGTCCAAGGTGGGTTTTCCCATCTTCTAATAAAACTGCCTTTTCTTCATAGCAGTCAACCTCATCTTTGGTGTCAAATGTTCAGAGGTCAAGATTTTTTCTTTCTTTTTTTTTTTTTTTGGTAAGACAGGAGGAGCTTTTACAGTTGTAAACAAGCTTTAAGTTTTATAATCTCTTTAACCAAAACAAGCAAAGTGACAGAGAAAGAGATACTATATACTCAATTCATTTAGAAGTCATGCTCTCAAGTGCTAGAAACTACTAGGGGTGGGGTTTTAAGATTTTTGCCTTTACACACAGGCCAATATACATATTTTAAATTAGTTTTTCCAACCTCCACCCTGAAAGCCATGCCTAGGATAATGATGCGTGAGCATAAGCCTAATTATTAATTTATAGTCTGGAAAAAAAACCTAGGTATATTTAAAGGCATAACAACACTCCACTGTTTATTTCGGTTACTTACAGCCATTGCATTGGGGAATCCGGGGATAGAATCTGCTCTTTCCAGCACTGCCTTCTCGCCTCCACAATCCAGAAGGTGATTTTAGCACCGGCTGGCTCAGGAGGGAGCACCAGGAGGGCTCCCAGGCAGGCTCACCGCACGGGAGAGGCTCTTCTCTTGAAGACTTACCCGCCATCCCAGCGACAGCCTCCAGCCGCGGGACAGGA
>NW_010389059.1:47287-53596 GCF_000710305.1 Buceros rhinoceros silvestris | reverse complement strand
GGGCTCCTCCTCAGCGCCGGGGGGGGGCGGGGGAGGTTGTTAAAAGGCAGCGCCAGTTCGCGCCTTTTTGGGCCGGGTTGTGGGTTGCGAGCGCTGGCCTGGGTGTAGTGCCTGAGGGCGGGGTGGGTTCTCCTGCTAGCGCGCTTACCAGGCCTTAGAGGTCACCAGGTCGCCTGGGGTTACCAGCACTTCTAGCAGTCGTTTAGCAGTTCCTGGATTTAATTGTTGGATAGCCCTGTATAATGTATAAATCAAACCGTAATGAACTCCGTTGTTATGTGCACAGGGATGTAGCAGAACAGGCTGTTCTGCTACACTATAAGACACTATTTATAAACAGGTACAAGAAATAACAGGTATATAAAACAGAGAGATATGACTAAAAGTCTATCTTGATCTGTCAGAATTAGGCTATGTGTTTTCTTCATGCTATCGGAGTGTTGTTTTTTTTCCTGTAGCCAAACGTAGTATCTAGCTGCAGATAGGGAATTTGAGATGTCCATAAATCTCACTTAACTCTTATGCCGGGCTTTCACAGCAGCAACATCTTAATCTCTGTATTAACTTTGTAAAGGCTCCAAACAACACCAGTAACTCTTCTTATGCAAATACCTACATAGAATACAGAGGCTTTAACGTATGTATGACAAAATTCTCCAAAGGCTACTCTGATAGAGCATTTTTAAATCTTTGCTGATGGCTTTCATTTCACTTGAGTGAAATGATGCTTTCATATCCCCCCAAGAATAGGGACAGGAATTGATATTTAGCATTTTCATGAAAAAAGTCTTCAAATATTTGTTAGTTACATGTACCAAAACCACCATGATACCTGTTTGCTTTTTGTTCCCAGAATTTGTGTATTCGGTGAAGACAACAGTGGAACCTTGTCAAAATCTGGTTGGCATATTCTGTTTACCTGAGTATCAGTATTATAACGAAAATTTTCGGCACATTTTTTTATTCTGTCTCTTGTTGGATTGGTGCCGCTAGAATCTGAAGCAAAGTGTTTCTCTTCCACACTGAGTTTTTGAGTATTTGTAATTATGTGCCTGTGACTCCATAGTTATTCTTTGTTTATAGGTAGAATACTTCTTTAATGAATGTTAGAGAAGTTAGAAAATTTGCATAGAAGAGGATGTTTTGATGTTATACAACGGGAGAAAAAATTTGTTTAAACTCATTTAGACTTTTTTAAGCAATCTTAGGCTGTTCGTAGTTTATCTTTATACTGCCCATGAAAACAAGATTTGTGAGGTGAACTAAATTTAATCTACAGTTTGTCCTCCCTGCAAAAATTAAGCTGATAAATTAATATTTTTAATTATTACTATTATGAAAAGACAGTGTCCCAGCTCATTATTGTGATTGTCCTAATTAACTCTTACTTATTTTTCTCTGCTGCCTTCCACAGGAATCTGAATTCAACTTTTTTTCAGTATCTGTTACACATTCTTAATAAACTTTATGAATAGCTGGGTGATGGTGGACAGTGGGAGGCAAATCACACGGGGTTTTTTTGTGAAGTAGCAACACTGTAGCTAAAATTGCATCTTTTATTTCAGTTACTTTAATTATTATAGTTCCCACAGCAATGCTTTAAGTCTTAAGAATGAAAGAAAAGATATTTTGTGGAACATCTTCATGTGAAATGGCCTACTTTTTAAAAAATACTGTGATTTAATGAAAAACAGTGTAGGCATAGGATATTCATGCCACCTGTTCTCCTGAAATTATTGTCAATTGCGTTAAAAATGAATCAATAGCAGTACTGATTATAATTATCATTTTTTAATTCTGAAAAGCTGTCTTCATTAGGGAAAGGACATTTACACCTGGATAATCAGGAGGCATTTAAATAAGTATTCATTTCAAATTACTAACAAGTATTAGGACATGGCTAGATGTCTTTGTTTCTGCATGTGGATGCTTTAGAAATGCTAGATGTATTTCACGGGATGGATTCGTTCAGATTGTTCTGAGAGTCAATCTTAGATGGGTTTTTTTGTTTGTTTGTTTGTTTGTTTGTTTGTTTGTTTTTAAAGGGCAAAGTTCTTGGTGTCCAGTGACTCAGTTGCCTTAGCGCTGCTGCAGTGAGAAAGTTGTAAATGATGGTTAGGAAATGCTAAATTCTGAAAAAAAAATGTTTGTTCTCCGAGAGCAGAAGGTATTCAGGGGAGCAAATAAGTTGCTCAGTAGATGAGGTTTTATTTCTCGGTGTTGGGCATGGAAAAGCTATCAAGTGAAAGATTATTAAAACAGTGCTAATCTGAACGTTAAGTAGAAATTTGTGAAGGTCTTCTGTTTGTGGTGGATTTTACAGAGAATGTTGGTTAGTGTTTTCATGCACTCGAGGTTTCTAAGGGAGATTTGGGTGGAGGTAGTGGGCTAGGGAAGGGCATTCAGAGGTGGGATGCAGAACAGGCCACTTCTGGACTTCTGATTTTTATGCCTGGCCTATTTCACAGATATGATAGATTGTCTGCCATATACGGAATAAAAGGTGCTTTGGAAACGACCACTCAGTAGTTTTAGATGACACTAGTAAGACAACTCTTGACTACTTCTTCCATCCTCGCTGTGTTGTTCCAGAATTCAATCTCAAAACTCAATTTGCCTTAACGGTTTCTGGTGTCATTTTAAAATAGCAAGCCTTACTTTTTCTCATCCTCTTTCTATTTCAAAGTAATAGAGAAGTTTTGCAGGATATCATTCTTTCCTCCATAAAATCAGTGCAATATCTGTCTTTTCTATATAGAAGAGGTGAGTTTGAGGTATAAAATTATGTGCCTTGAACATGAGGAGAATGTGTAACACTCTCTTTGTTTATAGTTGTGCCAGACTTTGATGTGGATTTAAAAAAAAAAAAAACCTAAATGCCCAACCAAACAGAAAACCACCCAAACCCCCCCCAATTTAAAAATCGATAAGATCTTTCTTGAGATTAATTCTTAAAATATGTATAGCACGCTTAGAAGTGTCAGTAAGTTACTGGAGAAATTACTAGACTGAAGTACTTCGCTTAAAAAACCCCTTTCACTTAAGCTGTGAGGTGTAGCCCTTTTTAAATGTGGTAGAAGGATTAAGTTTTTAGTTTGGGGGTTACTTAGTTTATTTTTCATGTCAGTCCCTGGAATTTATGGAAGTTGAGAGTTGAGGGCAGATATCAGAATTTAATTGTGAAGGTAGTTCTTGACAGAACTAGCTCTTTTTCATCATTCAAGAGAATATTTTTCATTGCTTTAGTGGATTCCAGACAATTAATAACAAAAGAACTTGTTTTAATGTGTACCTTTTAAAATTCTCTATTAATTCCTTTAAGTGGCTGATGGGAAAGACTGTTTGCGTATCTCACGTCTTCCTTTCTGTCTGTGTCCTTCCTAACCAAAGGCAGCAAGTGGTAAATCTGGAGTTCTCTAGTTGAAAGTATTGGGAGCAGTCTAATTCACCTTTGTAGGCCAAGTGATCTTGATTCAAAGAAATGCTGATGTGAAACCCAGTAGCCGATGTGACTATTAAGCCGGTATTCTTTACTGCGATGTCGGACGCACAGAGAGATAATTCTTCCTTTCTGTGCATGCTTTCAGGGGGTCTGATTACATTATTTGGATGTAAACCCCGGTAGCCGATGTGACTATTAAGCCGGTATTCTTTACTGCGATGTCGGACGCACAGAGAGATAATTCTTCCTTTCTGTGCATGCTTTCAGGGGGTCTGATTACATTATTTGTACAGTTAACTACTACATATGCATTATCTTTCCAGGAACTAATAAGAATATTATAATCATTTGCCCCTAATTCATTTACATAGTCCGTCCCTCTCTTGGGCATGCGCAGTGTCCTCTGGTGGTCTTGAGCGGTGGTCGTTTGATAAAGGCTGGAGTCTTCCTCTTAGACGAACTTTTCACCTTCTGTCCTGACACATGCTCTCCTGTGTTTTTCTGAGACAGCACGTTCTCACTCCAAATTAATTAACTCTTGCCTTCGTTATCTTCTTTAGGATCCTTTTACTGTGATTAATGGCTGCCTGTTTTGTCCAATCCACCTGCATCCCAAGGACAGGGCCTTCATTTACGACTTAGCTGGTCCCTGTCTTCTCATTATTTGTGATTAACTAGTTCCTGCTATCATCTTGAATACAGAAAAGTTTAACCTCTTAAAATTGTTATTGATGATATTTAACAATTGTTTTTAGCAATATTCATTTCTAAATGTCAATTGAATGCATATACAGTCTATTAGAGTAGTATTACTTGGCAGATTATATTTCTTTAATTAAAAATGAAAACATTTCTTACCTGAGTAAATATATTTTACCCTACATATTTAACTTTTTAAGGACATTATGTATCTCACTGTTTGGCATGATTTTATTCTTCCTCCCCTGAACTCTGATCATATTAACTTTTTTTTTTATTATTTTGGAATAATTATTTGAGGACTGTTGTGCCAGCAAGACTATAATTTATTCTCTAAATCAAGATTATTATTTTTTTTATTATTCAAGGTTAAAGTTTATTTTGTTTCTGAAGCTGGGAAGTTCATTTGGCAGACATGGAATTTTTATAAGAATGTGGATCTTTTTATAAATATGTAGGTAAAGCTTTCCAATTGGAACCTGCTGCATGCCAATAAATCTTTGTAATTGTACTCAGTCCAATTTATGTCTTTCCAGTGGAATATTCTAACTGTAAATTGCATTGTTGGCATCCTAAAGTAAATCACTTCCAAAAATTATTAAATTTTCATGCGATATGAAGGCATTGTATCTTTGCAAAAATACTACTATAAAAACTTCAATGCTGTTTCAGATTTATTTTCTTCTTTTTAAAATTTTGCTTTCTTAATGCTATGCATTCATATTTAATATGATCATGTATACTAGAATTTAAATGTACATGTTTCATGTCTGTGTTTCTTTAGAGGGGAAAAAACACAAATGAGAGCAATCTTATTTTTGTTTTGTAGCTTACATTGTCCTCTATTAGTTAAAACGGAAGGCACGTTCCGTAATTTCTGTTTGTATAGACTTAGTAAATATGTTTGGTATATAGAAATATCTGTGCAACCTGTTATGGAGTCACTCTCAATTAAAATTCACAAAAGTATCTTAATTCACATAAGAAAGGGGTTTACTCGGAATTTTGTTTTGGGAAGAAGGTTGTTCTCTTAGAGAAAAAATAATTTTGATACACTAAAATATTAAATGCTCTGTTTCTCCTGTATGATTTTCTCATGAGAGAATAGCTTTTCCTGAAGCAGCAGGTCAATGTTGGCTAAAGGAATATTAAAAAGTAGCACTTGTCTTCATTAGTGCTCTGTGTAATCTTGTTCTGCTTGCTTATTGTTTCATGAAGCCCCTAGGATGATAAAAAAAATATCACAGCTGGTTTGAAAGAATTATCTTGGTTTTACACCTCAAGCTTTTTGTATTATTTCTCATATAGGCTTCATATCCTGAGGATTCTTCCTTGTCTTTTCTTGGAGCATCTGCATATCTGTTTCTACTCCTTAGAGGCTATGATTACTATCCTGTAGCTGATGAGAGTGTTAGATGTGCCTTCCATAGCAGTGGCCTATTTCTGTTGATTATATACACGGATACACCAAGACTGTGCTGCAGTGTCTCTGGAGTTGAAGAGAGCTGAATGATACTCTTCTGCGAGGCTCGTTAATGAAGTCTTTTTTTGGCCTCTTGTCCCATGTTATGTGGAAGTGCCATCTACTTCACCATCACAACTTCCAGACTAGAGCTCACTTAAGAGCGTGTAAGCGTGGCCTTTTTTCTCTGTTTGTATAAGTATCATTATACACAGTACGTGTGTGCTGTGGAAGTTAACATGTACTGAGGGGTGATACTGCCTAACGATGGCCTGTAGTGTCTCAAGTTACCATCTGGGCAATCCAGAAATGAGCTGAGTAGAGGCTTGATTCAGTTTTTGTATTTTGGTACTTGTCGCCTCAGATGAAATTCTTAGTTTGCTAGAAAATGAGGTCAGGCAATTTTATTGAGACCTAGCTGACTGCAGAAGTGTCTTACTTGTGCATGGTTTAGATTTTTTCATACTGGTTGGTTATGGAAACGTACAGAGAAAATGTTTAGCTCACGCTGAATTGAAATGCATAGCTCAGAGGAGAGGGCTTCTTCCTGCTAGAGATAAAAATGGTCATGAAACTAAGTGCTCCAGGAACTAAATTGCAAGCTGATTTATTTCGCTTGACCGTCTCTCAGAAATATTTAACGTAGATTACTTCCTTAATTTGTTACTGAGTCAGTGTGTGAGCTAGCAGTTTGCCTGCCTCAACG
>NW_010389059.1:36844-47207 GCF_000710305.1 Buceros rhinoceros silvestris | reverse complement strand
TGGTGGTAGGGCAGGATACTTGCTGTACAGCCTTAAATATTAGGAAAGCTGTAGTAGATAGAGGCTGGATTATCACTAAAGCTGTGGTAATCTGGCCTGCTGATACAAGTTGTGTTTTAGAAAAGGTTTCTCCAGTTCAGTACCTTTGCTACTTTTTCAATAAATTCCCTACTATATCACAGTACTCATCTTGTATTAAAGCATTCGTCTGCTCTTAAAAGTAGTTTTATTTTATTCTTAAATCTGTCTTTAAAACTATCACTGTGTTTTCATCTTTATATATAGTGTTTACGATGCAGCAGCACTGTATTATTGTTTTTATTGTGTTGTGCAAAAATATCCTACTCCCCCATAAGAGGAAAAAAAAACCCAAAACATTTTAAATCGCGTTATTTAGTAAACAAGTAGTAAGCTGAGTCTTAAACTGTATCTTTTGCAGATAATTTTTTACTGTATTCTCTTTTTAAGGAACACAAATTGCTCAAGAGGGCTTAAGATTGTGTGAAAAAGATGTTTCCTTTAAAAGACACTGAGATGGGTGCCTCCACCTTCTTCGCTTCAGCTCTGCCACATGATGTTTGTGGAAGTAATGGCCTTCCTTTGACACCGAACTCCATCAAAATTTTGGGGAGATTTCAAATCCTGAAAACAATCACCCATCCCAGGCTTTGCCAATACATTGACATTACTAGAGGTAAACATGGTGAGTATCTGTTTAGTAAGGAAATTGTATGTATGGTTACAGTTACATTTATGTGACAGTGTATCTACAGGTGACTGGACAGAACACTGCCTTTATAGCACTGGCAAGTGGCTGTTTTTCAGGCTCAAAATGACTGTATGCCTTTGCTGTGACAGGCAGTACTGGTGCTTTTGTTTCTTCTCTGCAGAGTCAAGGCAGAGGTTAGTTGTCTGTCCTCTTTTATTATATGTTATTTCAACTGATAAAAGCTAAAAACTTTCTTCTTTTAATACCTCACTGTAAAATTGTAGTACCTAATTGCTTACTGTGTCTTTATGTGGGACATTGAAATACACGTGGTTTTGATTCTGAGGTCGTACCCCCATGTTCCAATTCCAGCATTTTCCTGAGATGGTTAGGTTTCTTGTATTTGATTTGCAGCTGTTCTTGTCTCAGTTATCTTGTGTCTTGACTGCAAGCTTTCTTTGTTTTTCTTCTAAGTCTTTAAGATCTCTCACACTAAAAATTGCTTTATTCTAGTACAAATATTTTAAGTAACTGTTACCACACTTATTGTTAGCTTAGATAAGGCTTCAGTTGCCTTTTTCTGCTCCAGACAATCTTATTCTATTGCAAGCTCAGCAGAAATACAGCATTTATTTTCCACAAAAGGGCTGCAACGCCTGTGGCAATTTAAGTGGTTCCTACTTTTAACTTTTGAATCAACAATGTTCTCATATAAAAGTGCATTGTATATATTTGTTTTATTAGTTACAGGGTCTTGTAAAGTAGAGCAAGTAATGTTATCCCCTTTAGAATGCAGAATGATAGGATGTTTCAGATTTTTAGAAAATTAGAATATTAGCTCCAAATACTGACATGTTCTGCCAAATGTGGGGGCGTTCTTTGTGTGTTTTCACTTGTTCTCAAACTTGTAAATATTTTCATTTTCTGCAGTCAGGAGATCCAGAAACTTTATTCATTTTCATCTTGTTTGCATTATTACCTCTTGAAACAGAAACTGGAATTTTCTTACCAGACTGTTTGGGATGAAAGGTTAAGAAACATTAGCTAACATAACATTTAGTAAATAAAAGATATGGTTAAATAGGAAAATGTGTCCTTTTTGACAACGAAGAGTCTATCATATGAAAGTTTATGCGTATACAAATACGAAGGAGAAAATACCCTCTGATAATTGTAGTAACTTGAAGGGTAGCAAGCAAAATGCCCATCCATGAAGTCAGAACACTGTTCTGTTCCTAGTGGTTAGAATAGCAGTTAGTAACTTTCAAATAATATGGCAAATTTTGTGGCAGTGGCTAGGATAGGGTTAATTCCCACAGCCAGGATAGCCAGACCAAACCAGCCAATGGGGTATTGGATATCATACTGACATCATGGCCAGTAGATATAAGGGACGGCTAGTAGGGAAGGAGCATGGTTTTCAAACAGGGGTATGAGGCACAGCTCAGTGAGTTGTGTATTGCTTGCACAATTGTTTTACTATTGTTTTCTCTCTCTCTCTCTCTCTCTTTGTGTTGAGCAAGTGAACTTCCCTTGCCTTAACCCAGACTGCTTTACTTTTAGCTTTTTTCTCTTCCTGCCAAACCCCCCAGGGGTAGGAAAAGAGTGGATGAGCAGCTGGGTGGTGCGTAGTTGCCAGCTGGGTTTAAACCACAACAGCAGATTTCATCATTCTGGTACTAACAGAATTCTTCACTTGTCAATCCTATGCGTGGTGATTTAATGTTGGAAATGTCAGTTTCTTCTCTTATGGAGAAATACAAAACCAGACTAGGAAAACAATGCAAAAAAATTAATTACATGTATGCTCTTCCTGCAAAAAGACCCTCAAAAGGGGAATATAAAAGTAATAGAAAAACATTCAAACTGAAATACTTTCTTTTTTTATTTTTGGTGTAATTAAACTACTTGTAAATCTTTGCTAGGATCATAGAAGGCAATCCCAGATTTTTTTCTTCCAAAGAAAGCTTAAGTGGTCCTTTGATTTCAAAAAGGAGAAACAAAGGGTTCAGTAACTGGCATTCCAGCTTAAATGTGATGACTTGTGTCCCTCAAAGTATTTTCCATCTCCATCTTACTGCAACAGTCTTCTTAGAAAAATAAGTTTGAAGTAGTTTAAGTTTGATTTGGTTTTTGAACCTGTAGCAAAGCCTAGCTTCTTTATAAGTTATCTCACGTGCCAGGTAACATCTTACACATTTTTCCTTTTCGTACTTTATAATTACTGTCTTCAGTGCAGTGATTGTTCTGTCTTTTCCTCTGTGTTCAGAGCCAGCCCATTGATCTTTGGAATATGTGGGCACCTGCAAGTTCTATAGCTATTGGTTGGGGAAGGGGTACTAGAGCTAGTAATGTGCTAGTTGGCCCATCAGGACTGAAACACCTGCGCTCACACTGAGTTCCTTTTCTCAAAGCTGGTTGCTTTGAGTCCCTCTCTCATCAACCTAGTCACAGATTGCTGCAAATTTGTAGATGCTTATCTTCTCCGAGACCTCTTATTTATAAGTCAAATCTGACTGACGTGGGCTGAGGCGTTCAACATTTATTAGGAGGTTACTGGATGGATGGATTGATTGACAGTGCTTTGCATGAGGAAACAGGAAAGAATATCTGCTGTATCTCTTCACTGAAAATGGTGGCAATATCCAGAAGCTGTATATATTTAACATTTAATTATGTGTCATTTTCTGTACAGTCTATGTCAAAATGCTTTAACTTTTGCCTAACAAGTAGACTAAGAAATCTGTATTCCCATTACCTCAATTGGATTCCAGTCCCCTTACACACTTTTTTTTTTTCTCAATTAGAGAGACTGGTTGTGGCAGCCGAACACTGTGAAAAGAGTCTGGAAGATTTGTTACGAGAAAGAAAGCCAGTCAGGTAGAGTGTCAAGCTAAACTCAGATCCACTCACCGTAATTTCACGTATCATCTGTGGTAAAATCCCAGATCTTTTTTTAGCTTTTACTGGTTGATATAAATTTTACTCTGTTAGAGTTTAACCTAAAGACATTGTTTATCAGATAAAACAAGTGCCTAAAAGAGGGAGTACTTCTTTCTGTACGAGTCTAAAAGCTAGAAGAGTTATGAGGAGCTTGCTTACAACTGAAATACGTTGTGACTTATAAAATCCTGTCTGTCTTGTAACAGTAGTTTTGCGTTCTCTGTTTAAAAATAAAATCATACCTATGGCAGAGTAAGTATCTTCCTGGGAATTAATTTGTATGTCTGCCAGATGGTGAAATACAACTTTCACTAGAAAGGATTTGGTGTATGTTTTTTCATATACAAAAATATTGATTTATTAACCAAAAAGTGGAGGGGATGTCACATACATATGCTGGTGTGCTAGTAAGTGCTAATTTGGATTAATATAGTCGCTTCAGCAAGTCTTTGGTCAAAACCAAGTCCAGAGGCTGGATGCCAAGAATATTTGCTTTCATACTAGCATATATAGAAGAGTTGGGCTTTATCTTTAAAGAAGCAAACAACCAAAATCTCCGTCAGACTTACTGCTAGAAGTGTTAACAGTAATTTTAAAGTTTATGACAATTACCTTTGGAGCAAAGAAATGGTCTTTTGTCCTAAAGAATATGTGGCACATTATTTCCATTTGGGTCAGCAAAGCATTGTAGGCTAACTGGTTATTTCCAGCTCACACAAATGTATAAATATAAAATACATTTAGGGAAATACGAAGTCTCTTCATTCTAGTTTCTGAAAAGTTTATAGCAAGCATCAGATTTAATCTGATTATATTCATGCAAATGTAGTAAAATAATGAAGAACTTTTTGTATGTCGTCCTGATTAACATTAGGCATCTCAGGTGGGTTGCATTTGGTAAGGCGTTATCCAGATAGTCTTCCTGTGCCTCATCCAAAATTAGATTTGTATAAAAGAAGTAATACTGGATCTGCAGCCGTTTGAGCCTTGCAACCCTTAAATAGGGTACGACAACGTTGTCTGGCAGAGAGAAATCTCAGTGCCAAATGCCCTGTGCCTCTGTGTTAGCTTTTTGTGAACTTAAGCTTGTATGTGTTGCAGAGGACCATAGCTTGAAGAATGTTAGGCAGATATGGCTTCCATTTTTCCTTAAGACAGAGGGCTATTCAGGTGTAAAGGGCTTTTCATGTGTGATACACGTTACAGCCCTTCACACGGTTTTGCATCAGGTTCCTACTGTGCAAAGTTCCAGAAACAGTTAAAGCACTAGAAGCTCTTCCCTTTTTCATTCAGTTCTCGCACTGTTCGTTGGATGTGTGTATCCTGCTGTCACATGAGAAGCAGCTCAGACTCTCTGCTGCCTCTTGACTGTTTCTGAAAAAGCATGCGGGTAGCTGTTTCAATTTGCTTTGAATTGCTTCCTACAGCATACCTATGTAAATTCTCTGACAATTTCTGTGGCAATTTAGTTCTGCAGCCTCAGCATTGCAAGGGGCAAGATGTCTTTCTCAGGGGTGGGGGGGTGGAGTGTGATATTTCTCGATCTTAATTCTATAAACAAAACCTTCTCAGATAACAGTTGTGGTCAGTATGCACACCCATTATGCCCCTCTATACTAGCATGTGTTTTGTGGCATCCAGAAAAATTTTTGAGACCATTTTATGTAGTTTCCTAACTAGTTTTGCGTATTAGTTACTTGTAGTATGCAACTTTGGTTTTGTTTGGGTTTTTTTAATATGCTGAAAGAAGTTACTTAGTTTGTGACAGTTACCGTAGCTTTTTGGACTGTGGCTCTATTGCGAGTAGATGCATAAAGCCTGGCTTTGTTTTATTTCTCTTGGCTTGAGAGAGTTTTTCTGAAATAAGTTATTCTACTCTCTGAACTTTCTTCTAATGAGCTGATTGGGATTTCTTCAGGAAGTTCTAACACCTGAGTTATAGTGCTAAAATATAGTCTGTATGTATGTATGTTTGCTTTAAAGACGTCTGTGATTCATCTGCTGTAAATTACAGCTTTTGCAGTAGTAGCTAAAAGATAAATTGTGTTCACTTTGAACAAAGTTTCTTGCAAGGCTGAGATTTTTCTCTCTACTTTTTTTTTTTTTTAATGAAAACAGCCATTTTTGGTTCTTATTTGAGACCCGCAAATTTCCAGATGTAACTTGGATGGACCAATTCCAAGTTATTGGTTATGTGATTTGTCTATATCAATTACCTTTGGAGGGAAGTATTTGATTTTTTTCATGTATTCTGACTGTATTAGTCAGTGATAGCATAGCTGGTTACATATCCAGAGTTGATGTGTATGCTATAGCCATTAATTTTTTAAATTGTTTATGGAATGCGAGAAGCTGCTTCTCTGATTTCTAGATCAATTTTCCTTATCCTTGCCAGTAACCTAAGTCCTTTGCACCTGTACCACAAGCTGATGTAAAATAAGCAGGAAATCTTCTATTATGTTAGTGCTGAAATTCAAGACATTATATTATGTACTGTCTGTCTTTCCATACATATTGGAAAACAGGCCATACAGCTGTTTGGTAGCTATTTGCAGTTAATCTTTCCTGAAGTAATGCCTCAAGTGTAGCATGTTAATATATGAATTATAAATTTTTTTAAATACAGCAGAGTTCTTTGCTCAATCTCAGATTTTCACCAATTTTTCTGGTTCGAATGAATCAGTTGCACACAGGGGCCAAATATTGGAAATTAGAGCTCTAACTATTTACCTTATCTGCTCTGTCACAGTGCATTAAGTCATTTTACTGATCATACCAACAAGAATTTTCCAGAATTTGGATTTGTAATAAATTCAAGAATTCATTCATTACCTAACAATATTGTAACAGCAGACTCCAGGAATTACAAAAATGGTTTCTTATTGTCCTCAAAGTTAACATGCTCAACTTCACTTTCAAAGTGTAATGCAAGTAAGTGTTTGGTAATTTATGAGCAGATTATTTTCTCTTTTGAGTGATGCATATTGGGGATCCTAGAAGAAGTGCGTGCTTCTCTTAGAACTCTACCAAGTAAATTTCAAGAACTCTCAAATGGGTGAAATGAGTCATCTCTTCACAATTCTTATAATAAGTAAACAGATACAAAAAAGGAATTGAATACAGCTCTTTAGTGTCTTCTGTGTTTTATTCATGAGGTAGCCATGTGGACATCATGAGTACAATTAATGCTTCTAGAAGTGACATTAATTCTCATTTTCTTTACTGTGCTTCCATGGGTCATCACAATAATAGCAGAGGAGCACTTGGAGTTGTGTGCCACAGGGTACTCAGGCTGCACCCATGGTTTTAGGATAGGGTAGGATAAGAATTTTCACCATTGATGTCTCATTTTTTACCAGACCAGTCTCTGTGTGAGAGACTGTAGTCTTGGTCATTGTTTCCTGCTTGTTTATTCCCTATCTATTGTCCTGTATCTTATTACTCTGAGTCAGAAATTATGCGCTTAATTTGAGTTTGTAACAATCATGTTAGTGAAAAATCGGCTCTCTGCAATATGTTCAGGAGTCAGTTAAACTTTTAAAGGGCTAGGAATTTATGTACATAGTCAAGCAAAAATAGTAAATACCTGATTTAAGCTCGTAATAGTTTACTGCTCTTCAGGGATCTGAAAATGCATCTTGGACTGGCTGGCTTCCTCTGTGTCATCTTGCGCATGCAGGGATTTTTTTCTTGTGAATGTATTGAAATTAAGTCACAAAAAAATTATGGTGAGTACAAGTTTGGTACTTCAACAATCTCACTAAGGCTAGTTTTTATGTTTGCAGCGGTCAAAATTTTAGTAGATTTCAAAGTTGCTAGTTGTTTTAGCGCTGCTGATAGCACAGACCAGAATGTAAGATACGCATTTATTTTTAAGGTTCTCTATCTTTTAAAGACATTTACAACTACTCCTTTCGGATACCTTTTCCAGACAGTGTTAAAGGAGGTATTTTCTCTACTCCTGTGTTGTTACAATAGGACTTGTGAGCTTTTCCTTTTCTGTCACATTTGAAGTGTGTTTCTTCTTTGAAGAAGCTGGTCTGCACTTGTATTCATAGTAGTAAAAATGCCAGCAAATACTGACGTTCAGCAGACTCTTGGCACCTACAATAGAGTTTCTGGATTGATCTTCAATTTGTGGCTTGGGCAATCTAAGCCTATTCCTTTCTTCAATAAAATACAGTTGTCATATGTTTTGAAAGTAATGGTTTTGAAAAATTACTAGTGAACCATCAGAGATACAAGGTATAGTTTGTTATACACGGAACATTTGATGGGAAGCAGACTGTGTCGGCAGCTGTTGACTAGTTTGGAGAAAACATGATCTGACTGATTCAGATGAGTACATTTTTTTATTTGGCTACGTTAAACAGTTGTCTGCTTATTGATAGGATTAGATTTTGTTATGCCATCCTTGCTGTAATGTGCTTTTGGAAAATTTAAAGTAAAACTACATTACAGAAGAGATTATTAGATGGGGAGGGAAAAGCAATATCTGAGTTACCAGGAATTCTTCAAAAATATTGTAAGACAGGTGCAAGTCATCAAAAAGCTGAAGTTTTTACATGGTTTGACTTGAAGAGCTGCATATGATCAGAACTTCAAGGGCTGGGTGTGCTCTGCTTTGAATCAAGTCTGTGTTGGAATTTCACATGAGAAATCCATATGTCATAATGAGGCTGCGTTTAGCAAGGATAAATTATGAAGTAGTAAAAAGAAGTCGCATTAACAAACAAAATTATCTTTTTCCTAAGTACGTGTCAGAATCTATAGTTTGGGCCTTTAATGTCTGCGGAGTTTTCCTTTAGTTTCTTGCCAATGCTTCACTTCCAAAGCTATGATGGAAGATTAGCCAGGCTTATTTATGTATTGTCCAATTATGCTTTTCTTCATATAGGAGTATTTTCTCATTTCTGTGATAATTTTTAGTCTGACTGCAAGTCTTCCTGTAGTGTTCCTTTTTAGCATAGTTTGTTTCCTGTAACTACTTTTTGCCTCACAAAGAGAAAATGATTATTTGGAATGGAAAAAGCTTTTGTGAGGTAGTTGAGCTGAATGTTACTGCTCTTGGTGTCTGAGTGGCCTGTTTATACAAAACCAAATTCCTTGCTTGTATAGTTGACAGCAATCCTTGGCAGTATGAAAACATCTGAGAACATATGTCCGTGTCTCCTTTACATGTGAAATGCAACAGTGAATGCATGCTTGTTTGTTACCTTCCTCTCTTCCAAGAAAAAAGAAAACAGAGGAATCCTGCCTTTGAGTTTATGATAGTCTCTGTTTCTTGCTATTAAAAAGGAGATGTAATAGCGGTATATAACATAAAGTCTGTAGGTGTGGAAAAAGTGTGTATTATATTTCAACCTTTTGCGTTCTCATGCTTCTGTAGTGCTCATAGGTACAGATTTCTGTGCTAAAAGCAGTATTAAAGGTCTTAAACTGAAGATTAGTTATGATGAGTTAACTGAGGCGAGAGTTTTGAGTCTTCAGATTCTAGTGAAAGAAAACGTTGAGTTTCTTGCAAACAAACTAAATGCCATTCTCAGCAGAAAAGGCTTCGTCCTGCAGAGTTATTTCTGCAAGGAACTGTGTAAGGATCAGTGTTAAAATTGCATTCTGCATGAATGAGCAAACTACCACTTATGAGCTAATGGCTGAAAAAGCAAATGTCAAATTTGTACTGTGCAAGTCTCGCTGGATTTAAGCCACGTTTTTAATCTTAATGTTGATTTATGAATGTTGTTTAGAATAAAAATGGGCTATAGACTTGCAAGAACAAGATGTAGTTAGTATATGGTTATTCTAACTTAATATACAGTGTTTGACACTTCATCCCACTTTTAGGAAAGAAAAAGTGTAAGAACTAACACTCAAATTTGCTATACAGAGCATTCTTTTAGGGAGGGATTATAATTTTAAAGTGCAAGTTCTTGCATTTGGAACTACTGCACAATGTCTTTGGCGAAGCATTTGTCACTAATTAGGGATCAGACAGCTGGTTTATTTAGACACATTGATAGGCTTGCAAACATTGTTAACACCATTGTGTTTTGAGATAATTTTTTTTTTTGTGCGCATGGCTGTTCTTCTTGGGTTCAAGCTCCTCTGCTTTACAGTGCAAATAGACCCAGACTTGTTCCTTCACTCCAAAGCTGCCTGCTTTCCTGGCTAGAAGCTGCATTAGTCCTATACTGGCCCTGCATCAGTGTTGTGACAATGACAGATTCACAGAACTTATTACAGGAAACCTTGTAGAGCACCATTTTCCCTGTCCTGCAGTTTTCTGGATGCCGTATCATGAGCACAGCACTAAGTTAACTGAATTGCTTGCCTCCAGAACCAACAGTACAGTTGTGGACAGAAGGAACTTGTATTGCAACTGAATTTATGCACTTGTGAGTATGCTTATAGCTAGATAGATACCAGGGAATTGGAGATTGCTGTGATAGGGTTGTTTAGAAGTCTGGTGGGTCAGGCCAGTTTTAAGGTTTAAAACTGATAATTTCATTCATTAACAGCACAATTCTTGCTAAGGGTTAACTCATGCATGTTATTAATCATCACTGTGTCACAAAACTGTTAGTCTTTAATAGGTATTACAACTTAGCTCTGAGTGTATGGTGCCATGGAGCTGATGCTGTACAGTTAACAGTGGTAGCTATGGCCCTTGGTAATTCTTGGAAGTCATAGTTAATAGCTCTTCAAGTCAAG
>NW_010389059.1:9344-31844 GCF_000710305.1 Buceros rhinoceros silvestris | reverse complement strand
ATGTATCTATCTTTTCTTAAGGTTTCCATGGTATGAAGTTGTTGGGTTTGTTTTCATAACAAAGGTATGGCGAAAAATCCAAACCCATGATTATGTTTTACCCTCAACTCTCCAAACGGGGATAATTTAGACATGATCTTTAGTACATCTGTTACTTTTTCTATCATCTATTTTTTGTTTGAACATGTAATATTAGGTGTTTAAGTCTGAAAATATGTAAGAATTGTCAGAGGACAGGATTTGGGAAGCAAGCAAAGTTTGCTTGCTACAACAGTCACTTTCAGACTTCTTACGAACTTAGGTGTCTTCAAAAGCAGAGCATCCGAGCCAGATGCTGATCTACAGTTGCTAATTGGCATTTTGTTGCAGTTGTTTTTCAGATACGTCTTTAACGTAAGGAAATAGGCACTGCCTTCTGTGTGACCATTCATCATGCATCTTTAGAAGTCACTTTTCCTTCAATGACTGTGTGGTTTAAGGCTCTGGTAATAACTGCTACTTGTACCGTTTACTGCATAGTTATAGTTTAATAGACAAATGTCAAGGCCTCTATACTTGAGAGTGTTGAAACTTGACCTACCCTGTGCCTAGAAATACAGATGCTGGTGCAGATACAAGGGAATGATAATCCTTGCCTAGGGCATGGGGTTCGATGCCTGCTTTGAAATTAACTTAGCAAGACATCTCTGAGCAGCTGAAGATGTGATTTAGTGCCCTTTACTGTGAAGGAACAGTATCCTAGTTGCAGTTAATAATCTCTTATTGGCTTTTTATGTGTTGTCTGTTTGGTTTCCTTAGTCTGGCGGATTGTAATAGACCTTGCCAGGATTGTTGATCACAAAATGTGTGGCCTTTTAAAAGTGCGTGTATTTGGTCAGATGAAGTCCAAAAGAAAATAGATTTTTGGAGGTCTGACTTCAGTTGATGTTAATGCTACTCCTACATTTTACCAGTTCACTCCTTTTGAAGAAGGAGAGGAGAACGTGAGATGTGTTGTTGCCTTTAGTGAAATGTTGGCAATGCGATGCATGATATGTGTATATAATGTATATAATGGTATTGAAGTTAAGTTCTTTATTGCATTTTGTGGTCATTGTGTTGGTTTTCGTCCCATTAGCTCTCGTTCTCTTATTGTCACCTGTTCATCTAGTTCCATTATGTTAGTTATCTCAGAATGTGTAGTCTGTCATAAGAATGCAGAGTCTGTGATCTTGTTTTAAATGAGGGTTACTTTGCCTAATCTTTACATGTGGTGATTGAAATTCTGTTTATTTCATTGCACTTTTCAGTCCAGTGAAAAAGACCATTATTATACTTTTTACTTACGAGCCAGATGAGGCTAAGATGCAAAAAATTACTTCTCAGAAATTACGTGGTGTGTTAAGGGTCGAGGGACCGATATACCTCGGTCTTAACCAAAGGATGAAAAACTGGGAATGTGAATGTGCTCCTCCCCTTCTATGTATTAAAGCAGATGGCACTAGAGGTTTCATTAAGTTAGAGCTTTATAGGGTGTGCTTTCTTTTCCAAAGGACTTTGTTCATTTGCTCCCCCGATTTGTGGGATGAATGCTGGATGTCTTAAATTCAAGATGCGATGTTCTAATATTTTTGCTTTATAAGAAGCAGGTACAGTTAAGCCATTCAGAGTGATAATGATCTGAAAAATTACCTCTCTATTAAAAAAATCTTTGTGTGCAATATGTGCTATATATGAAGTTGTTCTTTATCTGTGCCTTCATCCATTGTTTTATGGAGTTTTTTATTGTAAAAGTTAGACCTTCATAAAAATGTGACATCATTTGTGTTGCTTTTAAAGTCATGCTTGCAGATTAGAACTATAAGAAGGAATGAAAGAACTTTTTGAGTTTCCTCAGATGAGCAATATGAAGAGCAAGATATCCTGTGTGAAATACCTCTGTGCATGAGTTAGACTTCCTGAGGACTCTGCCTGTAAAATTCCTTTTTCTTTTGTCTTGTATTCTCTGCTTGTTGCATTCCCTTCCAGTTCATTTCATTCTGATAATATGAATGCATTTTTAGTAAATTGGCAGTATTTACAATGTCAGTCCCTAGTGCCATTTTTTAATCAAACACATAATAAAGTGCTAAATAAACCATTCCCACCTGCATCAAACTCTTTATGTTCTGTATAGGGTATTTTGTAATTTATTTACCCAGGAAGACCCAATTTATCTGCACATCTGGTTTTCAATCCAGTCCTGCTTTTTATCCGGTTTTCCAGCTGGTTGATTGAGGCATAAGGAGGTCAGATAGCTTTCTTGAGGTCAATGTAGTGATTGTCTCAGCTGGGATTATACCCAAACTTTATCCTTTGCTGTAACCACTTGGCCACACCATTCCTAACCAGTCTATCCTCATTGTTGGTGGTAACGGAACTAACTGCAAATGTCATTTTCTTTGTTTTACAGTTCTGCTTGTATTGAAATATTGTCACTTTTATGAGTTCAGAAACATTACATCTGTTCACAACCTGGTTCTGTTCCACTTTGAACAGACACAAATTTTTGTGATGAATCTCCTTCCTGAATTCCAAATGTGTGTTAGTTTCACAAGTTCTGGAGTAATGATTGATGACATTGCTGGTTTGTGTTGCGCTGGTATGCTTCCTCAGGGTAGACCCTGTCTGACACTCCTTTTTGGAAGAGGATCCTGTGGTTTTGCTCGTGTGTATCCGTGCCATAAGCTTCATAAGACTCCTGGCTGCTGAGATTCTCTTCCTCTAAAGTTTACTTGTTTATAGCAGTAATACAATGTTACAACAAGATGCACAGATTTGATAAAGGACTTCCTTAAGCACGCATTTCTGTGTAGGTACCTGTGAGTTGTTAAGTCCGAGGAAAGAGAAACTCTGGAACATGGTATAATCAACATAATCTTAGGTCAGTTGGTCTTGCTCTGCCTTCCTGAGGGAAGTCCAGGTACTGTAAAGAGCCCTGTAATTGTTTACAGTTAAGTAGATGATGAGGCTTTCTGGTGTCAGTTCTGTGTTGTTTCAAATTCCAGTGGGGGCTTCTGTTCTTTTCAGTAGATGAAATGCTCTTACTCAAAATAGTCTATTTAGTGTTGATTGCCATGTCAATACTTTCCAGGCACAGCTTTCTTCCTTCTACAAGGTACTCCATGTTGACTGTTATAACAGCATAAAAGAAAGTGACATTTAGAAGTGGCTATAACCAGTTAAAAATATCACAACTACATTTGTCAGAAACATTCTCCTCTCCCCAAGATTTTGCTGCTGCCTTCACTTGCCTCCAGCCCCATTCATCTTTGCTTCCATACTGCTGTGCAGGTAGATCCATGTGTTCTGGTTAACTACACTGTAAAAGCTACAGCTACCTGGATCAAACTCATCAAAAGGCGAGATTGCTGTGCCCAAGAGAAGGTAGGACTGGAAAACAGTAAGCAGGCAGGAAGATCTTTGGAGATACCCAGTAACTCTTTCATGTTAAAATACTTTATTGCAGCACCAAAAAAGCATGGAGAAGACATATTTCTGGTTAATGCTTTGAATGCACTTCTGTTAAAGATGATGAATAAAGTGAATTTGTGTGGAGATTGTCATTAATTTTGCTTTGAACTGGAAGGAAAGAAACTTGTGTGGACTTGTAACTTCCATGATACTGATATGAAAGTTGAAATTTTATCTCTTCACTGTTTCTTTTCTCATGTTGGGATTCTTTTATTCTAACAGTTTAAGAGGTCGAGTCTCCTGAACCCACCCATCTCCAGTTTCCAACTGTTTGATCTACAGTCTTCTTTTTCTAAGTATTCAAGATGTCATACATCAAGTAGTTTTTATTTTCCCTTCAGCAATATGTGGGATATTTATGGACTATTGCTGCTAGCTGTCAAATACATTTTTCCAAAATAATTTTTCCTGCTCTAGAGCTAAGCAGTTGTTTTCTTTGCTTGAAGGTGAAATTTAAAATTGACCTTCTGGAATTTAGAGCAACAGGGCGCCATGAAGAGAACTGCATGATAAAATAGCAAGGAGATCTTATCAACAGGATGCTTAGTGGCTGTGAATTTCCACACTAACTTCTGGGTGATGTTCTGTGAACATGGGTGAAAGACTGGGAGCAGTGAGTATCCTGTTAGGAGAGCTTTTGAGGCTTGCAGAGCTTGTATGTTCTGACATTATCAGACGTGATGCTCAGGAGACAAACTGTTTTTTCTTTTTTTTTTTTTCCCCAAATGTAAGCTTGAATTGAATGTGGAGGCCGGGGAAGTATCAGGGAACGTTTGCTTTCTCTGTATTCCCTCTCTCCTAGGCATCTGCCCGTCATCTTTTTTAGAAACAGGACAGTGGTCTCATGTCCTGGACTCTGTGCTCTGACCATTTGTGGGATTTGGAAGACCAGTAATTTTTCCTAAAATGAAAATATTTAGTTGCAGAAAGGTCTGTGTTCCTAGAGTATCCTATTTTGGAGACCAGCTTCCTGCTTCTACAAGCAGCTGCATTATTGTTCCCTTTAATAATCACAAATAATAATAAATAACCATGCAAACTGAATAATACATAGGTAATGTTGTTGGGTTGGCTTTTTTTTTTTTGGCAAGAATTCAGAATCCCGCTTTTCTATCATAAACTTTCTAATTTCTAAATTTGTTTCCAACCTTTTTTGTTTGACCTTGTGTTTATGTTAATCTATGCCATGGGCAATTCTCTCTAGATGTTTGTTTTCAGGTGCTGCTCTGTCACTACTGTGTGAGTAGACTCACTCTTAGCTCTCCATTCCAGTAATTACTTTAGGGGCTTACTGTCTTTCCTTGGTTTCTGGTAAATTCGTCTTTCCCTCCCTCTCTCTCTGTTTGTTAATATCTGATCCTTTTGAAGGAAGCTGAGGCTCAGTATGTCCGTTGCTAGTACAACTTTTTCCTTTTGTCCTGACCCAGAAACTGTTCTAAGTCAGACAGAGGGTTGTAGTGGGAGTACTAAGAAGAATGTGTGTTGGTTTGGTGGTTTTTTTTTCCCCTCCTCTGTCTGAATCCAAAAAGTGACAAAAGTGTCCAAAGCAATCAGATTGTTTCATCAGTGGGTTTGCAGCACCACAAGAGATTGGAACTCTGATAAAACATCTGTTTCCTGACAGGTTGGTTCATTATTCCTGAAGTAGACTTCCAGAAAGCAGCTTTATGTCCGTAACAGTAAGAATTCAACAGACTGGAGATTAGGATGACTGCTAACTGGAAAAGTTTTGTTTTTTTTTTTTTTTCTTTTGTGAAGGCACAGTGCAGCCACCTGTGTACTATTACAGTGTGGAAGTTAGTCATTTGTCTGCTATGGCTTTTGGTCTGACAAATTCTGGAGGTAATAAAAAAATTCTCATTTTTGTGGGTTTTAAGGTCATCTTCCATTCTCTCTCTACCCACAAATGCCATGCACATGCCTCTCTTAACCATGCTGGTTTTGTACTGTCAGCTGAACTTTCTTATATCAACTTGCAGAGATTTTTTTTTTCTTCCCCCTGCTCACAAGATTAATTGGAAGGAATTCAGTTATGATTTGTATTTCCTTTGCTATACAGTCTAGTTACAGACCTAAACCTGTTACTGTTTTTAATCGTTATAGTCTTTTAATTCTTCATTTCCTGAATGAAGGAACATTAAATGGCCCCTTCTCATGGCTACATTTCTTCTTCACCAAACCAGGAAAAAAGCAGACACCAATTAAATCCATGTTAAGGGTCGAGAGCCGAGGTAACCACCTCTCGAATTCCTTTACGTTTTCAGTCTGCCTTGTTAGAGGCAGATGGAGTTTTAAGGGGAAAAGAAGAAATTCACACCTTGGTCTGCTTTTGAGACGTAACGTTCCACCTGACTCTCTTAACCAATTAAATGTGGAATTATTCTACTACATGGAATAATTCTATTTGTCCATTTCTCAAAACAAGGAGGCTTTAGCTCAAACCAGGACAATCCAAGTGTGTGCTATCCTTTCACTTGGAGCAAACCCCTTTTCAAAAGCCAGAGTAGGCTACTGCTTAGATTTGCTGGTATCCAGCAAATTAAGCTGGAATTTGCTAAAATTAAGCAAACTAAAATGAAGCCTGCTCCTTGAAAATGTGCTAGTATTTGTAGGGAGATCATGCCTTTTTCCTGTCTTTGAAGTGTTCCTTTTGCAGAGGAGCTCCTGTTGGTTCTCTCTTTCTCCTGTTAGTAGAGAGGAAAAGAACCTTTAAACGAGAGAGTTGAGAAACTGGAGACAACTAGTGCCCCTTCAGTTTTGCTCATTGTTGAAGTGCATCTCATGCTTCCAAGCCTTTCCTTACTGCCACCTACCATATCTGCCTTGAGGTGTTGGATTTTTTTTTTTCCCCGCCCACCTCTTGTTAAAGGAGTGTGCTGAAACTTCTGCAGTTTAGAACCCCAGTGGCTAAACCACTCCTCTAGGTCTATCATAGTTCAACACTAGCTAGCCTATTGAAAAAAAGGCTTTCGCATAATCAGGGGAAAAGCTTCGGAGTCTGCTCAGACCTTGCTGCCAACACTGGGTATTGTAAATGTTGTCCTCACTTAGTCTGCGTTTTCTTTTCCTAGTTATGTTTTTGGTTTGGTTTTGTTTTGTTTTTAAGGTCAACTTAGCCTGAAGCAGCTTCACGAGTGCACCTTCTGCACTTGCAGAGCCTGGCTGTAATGGCTGTGGTGTTGACAGTGGCTGTAGAAACTGGGAGAGAGCTGAGCCCCACGGACGTAAGGGGATAACCTTGGTAGTCCTCTCCAGTGAGGCAAGGGGCTGCGGGCTGCTGTTAAACTTGGCTTTGGAGAGTTTAAAGCGGAGAGATCTCTTGTGTGTGGTAATGGCGCTGAGTGTTGTCAGGCCTTTTGCAATTAAATGAGTATCTCATGGGTAATAACCACAGGCAGTGTGTTTTACCTAATAAATGAGATAAGAACTAGATAACGTGCAACTGTATTATGAAGAGCTTGTTTTACAGGGTTCCCTCTCTCCTGGGGGAGGTGCATGCACTTCAGCTTGAAGGGGAGGTGCTTGGCTGAGCACTTCTGCACAGCAGGATGGCATCAAGAGCTTAAGAACCCTGAGGGTTATGTACAATGATAAATACTTATCAGTCATGTGTTGCTGGTCGTTTTAAATCCATAGAGAATTTATCTTAGAGCAAAAAATCCAAAGCGAGTATTTTCCGGCGTTTGCCCAGGTTCCATTTCTATAAATTGCAAGAGAACATGGAGAATAAATGGGTGGCTGAGGCCCCCTAGTGCCACCAGAGCACACTGCACTCCTCAGGCACAACGACCGCACAACTGTGCTTTCTATTTACTTTTGTTTTTAATACAAAGAAACACTTTTTAGGCTCAAATACCTCATGATGTACTAATTGTTTACATGCAATTATTTTCTCACTGGAAACATGAATTCTTCATCGTTTATTTTTGTGTCTTGTTTTGCAAAGCTGTGTAAAAAGTGAGAGAGAGGGTTCTGTTTGCAACCATTGTTGTTCATATTTGCATTGCAGAAAAAAACTGTAGAGGGAAGCTGAAGGCCTGTAAGGTAAATTTTTTACTGCAATTATATCTCTGCCCAAGAACGACTGGGAGGAAACATTACACAGTTAGTGGTGTCTGATGCTGTGGTGTAATATCTAACTTGGGGGCGGGAGGGATGGGAGAGAAAAAGTGAGGGAGGAGCAAGATGGTTGTGGGGTTTTGTTTTGGTTTTGTGGTTCTTAGCCATGTGGTTTCGGTTGAGTTACTAAGACCTTGAGAATCACTTCCAAATGCTATGATCTAAGATACAGCAGTGTGGACATATGATAGAATAGATTCACTTTTTGCTTAAAATTTAACTTAAAAGTGTACATTCACAACTAGTGTTAAGTAGTACAGAAGCACCCTTCTAGGAAAAAGGTTAGAGTCTAGAGAATAGCTCCAATTAAGGTAACTTAATGATGGTCTCAGACTGTTACTGGAACAGCTCTTTTCAGTATTTCCATGTTGCCCTAGTCTCAGAATTTGTGGCTTTTGTCAAAATCTAGCTATATGCTCTTGTATCAAAGTTTTGGCATTCCATTAAGTATGAATAGCAGCTAATAAAGCTTTAATAAAGAAACTAATTTTAGTGTTCAGTTAAGTAGTTGGCTTGTCATTGTCACTAGTCTATAATTTCCCCCCTCATTTTGCTATCACACAGGTTTTTTTAACAAGCAACAGAAGGTGGTGAGCTTTGTCCAGAATTGCTGTTGAATGTTACTTTTTAACAATGACATTTAAAAAACGGGATGTAAGGTTAGACCTTTATAAGGAGCTACACTTTGTTTTCTGGGCATCTTGTAAACCAGTGTCTTCAGGGATAAAGTTGCCAAACGGAGCCAAAATGTGCTTTCTAAGAGTGAGTGGGTGGGAGATGAGGGAAGTGAAAATTTAAAACCCTGTGTGACATTAGAGCTGTTCCTTTTGTTCTTATTTTGGGTGTGTTTTGAGAGCCTGATACTGTTGGTCTCTACTAATTCCTGTTCACTTGTTCACAGAAGCTCCTCCTTAGGGCTATCGGTTCTTCTAGTAAATGATAACTTTTGTCAAAATACGTAGTTATGTCAAAATAGTTTGGTTGGTGAACTTCGTTGTTTCTTTCCAAAGATGGTAAGGTTGGTAGTTCCAAGGTTGTAAAACAAAACGTGCTGAAAATGAAGTTTTCTGCCCATTCTTTTGTTTCTTGTTTTAGATGTTGAAATGATCAAAGACTATAGGTGTGATCTGGCTGTGCCTTTACACTATCTTCTAAATAAGCTCCGGTTAACATCTGAGTTTCGTCAATAGCAAGGTTGCAATTTTTTTTTGTCCTTAGGACTATACTTGGGAATATGTTTTACTTGGTCACAATTTTCTGCTGTTAAGTGAAGAAACCTAGTTGTGGGATATTGAGGAGTTGTGTATGACTCTGAACACATCCTACCATATTCGATGTTGATCCCTCAAAATGTTCTGGAGTTGTGAATGTATCACTTGTGTTTGGAATAGCTGTGAAACAGCCTCCATTTTTACAAATTAAAAAGGAAAACATTCAGAATAACTTTTTTTTTTTTTTGCAGTTCTTCAAGGATCTTATGCATAGCATATGAGGTTTTGCAAGGTTTGCAGTACATGAACAAACACGGAATGGTCCACCGAGCCCTGTCCCCTTGCAATATTCTTTTGGATCGAAAGGTACAGCTACAGGAATAAATCTGTGTTTTTGCTTGGGGTTTGGTTTTTCTTCTTGCTACCAACAAGTAGAATGCTATGTCGTATATGGAGACTGGGCAGTCACAGTCCAGATCGGAAAAGAATTGCGTATCTAGAAAAGTTTTGGGGTTTAGGTTTTTTTTTTAAACTACAATTTTCATGCTGTTATCTAAATTTCAAATGTATTTCAGATTTTATTTTTCTTTTTTCTCATTTTCTTCTATCCCAAACCACTTTTTTCACCCTTTACTTCTCATGACTGGTTGGTAGGTAGGAAGGGTGGTAATCTAAGTCTACTTGTCATCATTATAATTAATTACAAGACCTTCCTAGTGTTTTGAATAGGAAATTATGTTTTCTGCTTAATTCGCTATTAATAATATTTCCTGTGTTTTGTGGTGATCTGATACTTGACTTTTAAGGTATCAACATATTTCTTTGTTCATGTTAAATTATTAGATTTCCAGTGTCTGTCAATTCTGCTGTTACAGACTATTGAACTGGCAGCATGGAATATCGGTTCTGCTCATAAAAAGCTGAAAGAAATTGATAGCTGCTGTTGAACTCAGAGCAGTCACTTCATCTGAACTGACAGCTAAAGAGCTTAGCCTGTCTGCGTAACCCCCCTCTCCTTCCCCTTCTCAGCCGGTTTAGGCTGGGGGAGAATAGCTAGATCCTCTGCTTGGAAAGCAGAAAGAAGAGAGGAAGAAGGAAGAAAGGAACACTATAATAATGCTCTAACAAACAGAAGTACTTTAGGATTTTAAGATACTCCTAAAATCAATGAAAGAACAAAAGACAGCCTTTTCCCCTGTACTTTGACTAGCTTGCTGACATAGCCTTCACTGTTGCACCATCTGCAGGCTGGCTGAGTATAATTCAAAATCCAGCAAAAACAATACCTCAGTTTAATTAAACTTCTGTGTCTTTTTGTTGATTTTGTGTTAACTTTCTGCCTCCAGAGCATAAAAAGCAAGCACCTGGATAACTTGTTTGTTTGAAATATGTGTTGATAGGAGAGTTAACAGTTAAGGAGAGCGAGAGAGTAATGAGTTGATGGGAAGGACTGGAGGAGCAAGGCTGGGTAAATGGAAAAGGTGAAGGAATAGCGATGATGCTTAGGGAGTTCTAGGATACAAACAGGATTTTGAACAGTTTTCAAACACAAAAATTGAGAAAACAGAGTATATAAACCTTTTTGATTTATTGAAAATAGGCTGAAACTTCAAAGTTCTGTTTTTCTTGTTTTTTTCCAAACAAGGTGACTTCTTAATGCTCTTGTAAAATAAAAGCATTTGAAATAAGCACCTTATTAACTTGCAGTGAAGATCTGCAGAGTAGGTGAGACAAATGTAAGCGGTTGAGTTTTTATAGGTATCTGTTTTCTGGCAGCTAATGCATCTTGAATGTTTTGGTTTGTTTGTTTGTTTGTTTTAACTTACACACAGAGTCTTCCAATGTCTGATTCTTTTGCACCTGATCACTTTTTTCCTCTTTTCAGGGACATGTGAAGTTAGCTAAATTTGGACTCTACCATATGACTGCTCAGGGTGTTGATGTTGATTTTCCTATAGGGTAAGGATGTAGCTACACAATACAAATATATCAGGGATGTGTTTTTTCAGGAAATATGTTTATGTTTTCAGGAATCATCTTCAAAAATGTATTACATGCACAGGCTGCTGTTCTAGTTTGTATCTGTTGCATACTTCCTTCATACAGAAGCTTCTGATAATGTAACTGAAGAGGTTATCATCTGCCTAGGTGAAATTAATGAAAGGCAGAGGACAGGTACCATGCTGGCATGTTACTGTAACTACGTGATGCCAGTCCTTATTGCCTAGATTTGCCTTCAGATGCTAGTAGATCCCTGTGATCAGATTCTGGAGGTACAAACTAATATCAAATTTAGGAAAAAGCACAATCAGGGCTTTGTTGTTGAATACTGCTGTAGGCCTCTTGTCTCTCTATCATTTTGTTGTTTATTTTCAGGTGATCTTACTATCTAGCCAAAATGACTTGCTTTGTTGCATTGTTTCCTTCCCACTTTTTGGTTTTTTAAGGTGTCATGTTGTTTAAAATTGAAATAAAAGTTATTTGATAGGAACAATATAAATGGAGGGAAATACTGCCACTGCCTCCAAATATGGGCCTAAGATACATTTATTTATTGTACTAATGCTGAAACTCAATATACATTTTCTTTGAGATAAGTAGATGTATTATTTGAAAGCTGCTGTTATTTCCTCACTTTTATGTACCAGGCACTATGTATTTGCAGTTGGAGTGAAACTTTGCTGCAATGTGTAGATTTTGACTGAATAAAGTAGAACAATCTGCATTGTTATGAATTCTAGTTTCTCAGGATGCAAAATTTTTTTGATTAATGTAACTGAAGGATAGAGGTTTTTGGACAGATGGGATATTAGTTAATGTTTCTGGATCTTTCTAGGTACCCATCATATCTGGCACCTGAAGTAATTGCACAGGGAATAGTCAAACCAAGTGACCATACTCAGAGTGAGAAGCCTCTCCCTTCTGGCCCTAAATCAGATTTGTGGTCTCTTGGTATAATCTTATTTGAGCTTTGCATGGTATGTAGGAGTATAATTCTCTTTATTGTGACTCTTGGGGCATAGTTACCTTAACTTGATTGCTCTTGAGTATGAGGTTAATGACACTTTGCTCATCATGCAAGTCGAAGAATATATTATTCCTACCTGTACAGTGTGGGTGGTGGTTCAAGTAGTAGGATGCATGTTGCCTTGGTATGAGTATGTGTGTTAACAGTGAAGGGCAGCTGCCTGTTAAGCCACAATGATATGATTCTTAGCAAGGAATGGCTTCTGAGCCAGTAAATCTCTTTAGATAATTTGTCATTTTAATTGTACTTCCAAGCATGAAATAACCATTGCTGTCATGCTCTCATTCTCCTTGGAAAGGACGAGAAAATAAAAAAGTTTCATGGAGAGAAAGAGAAGGGAGAATCTATCTTATTGCCGGAATTTGAAAAGCTTCTGTACAGAATTAAGGGTTTGTTTGGAAAATGCTTATTTGACTCTAAAAGTTGAAATAAATTATGATAGCATAATCCTGAATATTTGTATATTAAACTGGAGTTCTTTCAAAGCCTGCCACATGCTGTCTAGTAAATACCTCAATATTAATATTTAGTCTCATTATATAACTAAATTGTCAGACAATTGCGTGGTCAAGGACCTATTTTATATAGATCGGGACATGGAAGTAGTCTCTTTTTTTTATATTCTGCTCCTCTGTAAATTCGTATAGTGTTCGTAGATCATTATTTATTCTTTCAAATAAGTACATTTTAAAAATGCAATGTTTTTTTTTATTGCCTTTAAAGGGATTTTTGGATGATGTTTTAAATGTACTGCACAATAACACAAGCTATGATGATTACCATGCTTAGTAATTAATTACCTTTGTTCTTGCTCACATTGGAAAAAATACCATTTGTCAAAGCCTGCAGATTTTCTAAGGCACATTGGAGCTTTGGTTTGCCTTTTTTTTATTTTGCATTTTTACAGTTAAGAGGCATTATAAATGCTACATTTTTTTCTTTGTGATGGCATGAAACTGTTTCTGCTGTGGTTGGGGTAAATGATGTTTTCTGTTCTACCCAGATAGTTTTCCCAAATCTAAAATTCATGTGTAGAAGCTTATTTCACTATCTTTGTATATAGGTGGGTGCGTATGTGTATCTAAAAATATTTCAACTGTTGATTTGATTTTGTTACTCGTTTAGGGGAGAAAATTATTCCAGAGTTTGGAGATAGCAGAAAGGCTGAAATTTATAATTATGCTAGGTAAGTAGCACAAAAGCAATTTTTTTATTTTCCAAGCAGTTCTATAATTAGAGCTTTACAGACTAGACAGCTTGTGATGCTCAGACCTAAGGGACTTTGCCTTTGTCAGCTTTCATCTCCAGAATTAAATAGGCATTTAAAGCATGGTTGCTTGTCTAGGGAAGATACAGAGGTGGGTGCCACAAAAAATAACTTTGAAGAGCTCTAAGTATGTTAGAATAAGGGCAAACTGTAAAAAAACACGCTCAGGAAAGGTTATCATTTTGATGGTTATTTGTTGGTTTTGTTGCAGGAGGTTTCTGAAATCAGTTAGGAATTGTATGATACTAAAGAGAACTGCCCCACGCTAGCAGTGTTTGTGTACCAAATTCCAAGCAAGCAGAAGCAGACAGAAAATAGAGAGCTGAGAAGCATCCAGGCTTTTGTTTCTGGCTTCACCTACAAACTGTAAAACTACTGTAGACATGGAATTTTTGCTTAATGTAAATGAGTCTGGAGGTGGGACTATTTTGTGCCTTTTAAAACTTGATTTTTTTAATGGGGGTTTATGTGTGAACCATGGGGAAGGGAAGAGCATGAATTTGCAATTTGAAGTTTTACCAGTAAGTTATTTTTATCCAGAGCAAATAGTGATACTGTTAAAGTTAGTTTCTGTCAGTAGAAACAGCTGTCATTCAACAGTTAGTGCTTGGGTGATGAAATTCTGTTTCGGTAAGTAATTTGTTAACAAAGCTTCCTGAAATGTTTCAGTCCCCTTCAAACTGAATGCAAGTTATTGGTAATCTTTATCCACTGAAAAACATTCATGTCCTGACTTAGGATTCATTATCTCAATAATGTTTTGAAAATAAGTTAGAAAATACTGCTTGTATTATCTGCAAGTAGCTGCAAAACCAAAACTGCTTTGAGCTTCTCTGTGCAAGTATTTTTAAGTTCTTCCAGGGATTTTTTAGATTTGACAGAGATTGATGCTCTGGCTTTACTAAGCCTCCAAAAAGATTTTCACTGTTAAAATAGACGTACTACTTAACTTTCTTGGGCTTCAGTTTTCTGTCTGCTGCATGGGTGATGATAATTTTCATTTCTAATTTTGAGAATTCACTTTTAGGGGTGATGTGGCAGTGTCAATAAAAAAGCTAAGTGGTTTTTATTGGTGTGAGGTTTTATCTGACATCCTGTTTAACTGGTATTACTTTTTCATTGTCTTTAACTTTGTATTGTTCTGTTTTTTAAAGGCTGTGTAGATGATATTGTAACTGTACTGGCTGAAGAACATGGTTGCCTTGATATTATTAAGGTTTGTGTAACTAGTTTGCTCTTCCATGCTGTCTTATTCAAAACATTTTATTATTGTTGCATAGTATTTCAAGTTTGTTTGTTTGACGGTTTTTTTAACTTACTTGGTCACTTGTATTATAGTAGGAAGAAAAATGTTGAAGTCTAAACTATATATCTAAGATCCTTTCAAATAGCCAGCACTGGTAGTATTCATTCTTTCCTCAAATTACTGTTGATTGCTGCAAAATATTAATGCTCCCTAGATAGTTTAATAAGGTAGAAATTTTTTTAAAGTGTTGGGGGTTAAGTATTTTTCTTCTAGAAATTTAATCTATCTAGTCCACTTTACACATTTTGATAGTGTAGATTTATACAGTACAAGTCCTCCCCACCCTCAAAATCAATCACTGAATTTTAGTGTCTGTATATTTTGAGACACTGTGTAAAAGGATTCTGACTATTAGAGTGGAGCTGCCAGGTACCTCATTGTTTCAAGCTGGGTACATAATACCTAAATTAAAAAATAAAAATAAAAAATTGCATACATCACGAATTTCTCAGATTCCCCCCCTCCTGTCCCCCTTGACAAAAGCATATGCAGGGTTGGAGGGTGAAAAGAATTACTTCCCCAGCATTTTGGTCTGACACAGCTAACCTCATATATGTATTACCCTCCAAGGAATAACCTGTATGTTAAAAGTTAAATTTGAGGTAAGTTGCTTGCTGAATTAGGACAATAATAAACAGACCTCGTCCCATATTTTTCTTATGTTCCAGGACCTTTCTGAAAACATCATAGCTCTACTGAAGAAATGCCTTACATTCCAACCTTCTAAGAGGCAAGTATTCAGTCCAAACACCTCTGCTGGGATACTGTGTAGTTAGAAGAACTGTTGCTAAAGCTTTTTTGAAATACTGATGATTTGTGCTACCTATAAGAAATTCTTGATTTTGTTCCTTTTCAGTGTTTAAATGGAAAGAATTGTGGGGGCAGAAATCAAGTGTGCAAAACGTTAAGGCTGAATCTGAGTATTTGGGGGGAAAAGTATTCAGGCATTTGTAGTTGTAAGTTCACAACTTCTACTGATTCCATGTCTGGGAGTTCGTGGTGGTTACTATAGCTCTGTGGTAGCCAGAATTAGGGCTGCTTTCTTCACATTCCTTCTTTCAAAGATCTTTTTTTCATTCTATCAGTCCACCATAACTTTCTTCTGAAAACTGAAGTACAGTTTTGTTCTTTAATCAAGGATTTACATTTGCATTTTTCCATCTCTGCTTAGAGGAATTAAAGGGGAATTAATGAAGTAATTACTAAGTACATTAAATGAAGGTGAGATCTGAATGGGGGCTGTAAACAGACTGGTATGTTATGCATCATGAATTGGTAGACATTTTTGCTATTAAAATTTCTGAAATCCAATAAAACTTAAAATAACTTGCTAATATATTTTACTGGGGACATTTCTTACTGATACATAACATTTTTGGAAGCTCTTTACTCTTAGTGTTTTTTTCTCTTAATTCAAGGCCGACTCCAGAGGAACTGCTGCATGATAGTTTGTTCAGTGAAGTATCCTCAGTATATCCTCTTTTCCACAAACCTGCTGGTCTGTTCTCATCTTCTCCAAGGTGTGCTAATTTAATGCTTCCTGAAGACATAAGTCAATTATGTAAAGGTAAAGGCAGGTCGTGGGATAAAAATTGTTGGTTGGGAAAGGAAAACGTAATATTTTCACATTTTGTTTAAATACTTTGGAGAGAAACTGAGTTGTAATTTACATTCTTGAAATAAGTTGTTTAATGAGCAGAGGTATGGGCAAATGTGCTTTGAGGGATATGTGCAAGTCAAAGGAGGACATCTTGATTTTGTGCTTCAAAAATATGTTTAGAGTGGTGGGAAGAAATACAAAGTGCCTAAAAAGCCACGACTCGGTTTATGTGGTTTTTCCTAACAGATGAAGACAGTGATTACCTAGCAGAAAGATCAGTTGAAGAGGTTTACTATCTCTGGTGTTTGGCTGGAGGAGACTTGGAGAAAGAACTTGTCAACAAGGAAATCATTCGATCAAAGCCACCTGTCTGCACGCTTCCCAAGTAAGGAGGAGCACTTTAAGGGAAAAGAGGATGGATGGATAAGGCCAGTGATTCTGAGAGAACATTTTGGGTTTTATATTCAAGACCTGTATGTGAAAAATATTTAAAATGGTGCTCTTGAACAGCAGAAAAATCATGTCACTTCCTTTCTTACTCAGTTTAAGATATATGCCTTATATCTCTTGCCTACCTGCACTTCAGATTGCTTTCTGAAATTTGAAGAACTGTAAGTGCAAAATACTGAACTGGAAATCCCTAAATTTAGCACACTCTACAGTAGCACTAAGTTTTAGTGAAAATGTCTCACTGTGCATCAACAGCATATTTGTAATTGTAATTCGATTTAATATGTTTTGTAGAAAATTCACACATTGTGAATTCCCTTCTACAGAGCAGCAGTGGTGAGTGGTCAACACAATTATTCAGCAGATCAGCAGATTATTGAGGGGTTTTTTTAAATGCTTGGTTTTATGACTTATTCTGTAACAGCATTTTAGTTATTACTACTTTTATATTACTGCTGCACATGTTGCAGTTTTGTGCAGTATACTCATGTTTTAATCTCCAACAGTCTCACCTTAATAAGCGTAATTATGTGTCCATACAGATGAATTGCTCGTTGTGGGCTTTAAAAACACTTGAAGTCAGTGTACAGCCAAAATGCAGCATCTTGAAAAAAACAGTGGAAATGGATTTTAAGTGATATTTTGGTGGCAAAATTAGTGTGAGATTTTGAGGGATTGCCTATTTTTCTACCCATAGGTGAATGCATGTGCTTTTGAATTACGAGGGGGAAACATTGTTCATCATACTATATATCTTACGGATGAGGTGTTCATTTCAAAAATGCAGTCGTAGCTCCATCTTCTGAGTGATTCTGAGAATGTTAGCTTAATTTCTGGAAATCAATTTTGTGTTGTCTGCTTTAAAAATATCACCAAATAGACAAATTGTGTATATATACTCTTCTTGGATGCATTTGTATCCTTAGATGGACTGCAACAGAAGAGGTCTGGGTCAGACTTGTGCTTGGTTTTTGTCATGGTGGGAAGTAGCTTTCATAGAGCAATAACATTTTATTTTTGCTTATCATAACACATGGCAGTCCTAGTCTGTTCCAGGTCAAGGAAAAAATGGGAACATTAATCCCGTATCTCTCTTGAAGTATTCTCCCTTTGTGAGCAAACCAAAGTTACAGAAAACCTGAAATTTACCTTTTTACAGCAAAACCTGTTTCAGTAATCTCAGGTGATTGTACCTTCCCTTGAGAGCAGGTTTCATGCCGTACAGAGTCAATACAGTATGCTTCGAAGAGCTAGTATTTTGTTTTAAAGAGGAAACTGACTGAAATAAATTTTTTTTTTTCTAACTCAAGTCTTATGTTATAAAATGACCCGATTTTTTTTTTTTCCTTTCCCTTTTGAAGCTTTTTATTAGAAGATGGTGAGAGCTTTGGGCAAGGACGAGATAGAAGTTCCCTCCTAGATGACACAACTGTGACTTTGTCTCTGTGCCAGCTCCGAAACGTAAGAAGAATATTGTGCACTTTTTCCTATGTCCTCACTGTAGAAACATTTGTTTAAAGAGAATATGGAACAGCAACTCCTACTGCTTTTCATACAAATGACAGTTACTGATTCCAAGAGAACACTTCTTGGAATCTGAGACAGATTCTGATTTATGGTATTAAATTGCTTTGTCTGCAAAAGCTTACTAAATTTGATTTATCTTCTGTCCCTCCATCCCCTTCCTGCGTCCCTCCCTTTCCTTATTTTTGTTACCTGTTTTATTCCGGTGTAGCTCAAATAGTTCTGCAGTAGCCGATATTCTCCATGATTGCTCACCTAATTGGACACTGGGTGTCTTCTTGCACCCTCTAATTCCTGTCTGTAGATGGCTCACAATATTCAAAAGAAAGACCAACTCAATTCAGTTGCAGCTCCTTAAAGGCTCTATACTTAAAGTTAGATACCATGCTTCCAGAAGTTAACTACTGATTTTTGGAATATAGAGATATTAAAGAACTAGTTCAAAAGATCACTTCAGAGCATTTTGCTAAAATGCAGTAATGCTGTTTTCTTCAATCTTCAGTGGAAAAATCAACTCATAATTTTGCCTGATGTAATGGTCAGTTACAAGATTTACTGCATATATCACTGAAATGTTTTAATTGTTCATGCCTTTGCACATCTAGAGCTTTACTGATGTAGAATTAGCCATTTATGCTGCACCTTTTGCAGCTTGCTTTTTATAGCAGTGAGTGCAGTTGTGTCATAGTCATTTATGAAAACCTTTCTGTGTGATGACAGAGGCTAATACAGAAAGGAAGGTGAGTCCTGAAGTCTGATCTGTTCCGCCACTGCCTGAATTTTAGGGACAGTGTGTCAAATACTGTGTAAACGTATTTCTTCAGTAGAACTTTGTGTTGCTTCAGATAAATGCATGAAAACAGACTGGGTTCTTTTGTTTGCTTGGTTGTTGGGGTTTCCGAAGCAGAGGGGAGGCTAAGAATATCCAACAGCTATTTTAAAGGTAGTACGCATTGCAGGTCCTACTGTTGTTCCTACAACAGGGCAGCTTTTAAGGCTTTTAAAAAGACTTTTTAATCTGTAATTTTGGATATTACTGCCTACTTCTGTAAATAGAGCAGCAAATAAGTATATACTGAAGTTTCATTTTGGGGAAGATACAAGCGTGAACCTTTCAGTGTTAGTGGTAATGAATTTTCGACCTTGTGCAAGTCTTCAAACACCTTTCACAGAGCAGACCATGATGCTTATAATCAAAAGAGGATCAGTACAGAATGAACTGAGAATGAACTGTTCCCTCAGTCCCGTGAGGAACAGGCTGTGTGCCGAGTGCCTTTAAGCTGGAGACTGAACTGCAAAACAGAGCACCACAGGAGGATGGTATTAAACATTAATCACAACGCACCAAAGATGTCTGAAAACTTCAGGCAAAAGTCCAGGCATGCTCGTCTGTCACCTTTGCAGAGAGTGTCTGTATTTCTCTGCATGTTTCAGATGTTGCTACTAAAAGGAACTCAAATTTGCATAACTCTTGAACTGATTAAAAACATAAAACCTTTACAGCTACTTGGATAGGAAGTCCATGTAGAAAAACAAGGAACAGAAAAAGAACTTTGTAATTGATCTAATAATCCATGGCCCATAGAAGCTATTTTTTGTATGGAAGTAGGTTTATAAATGGGTATTATCTTCAGGCAGAAGAACTTCAACTCAAAAACCCTGTATTAGCAAAAGGTTTTAGCATTAAAGGCTGTATGTTTCTTTACTGATGGAGGACTGAGCTAATGAATTGGTAAATGAATTGCTAATGAAGAGTTTTCTTATTCCACTAAATATTTCCGTTTTTATACTGAGCAGCATTCTGATAATGAATTGGTTTTTTCATTTCAGAGACTGAAAGATGTTGGTGGGGAAGCATTTTATCCATTGCTTGAAGATGAGTAAGTGTCTGTCTAAGTTTGTACATAAATAATGGACTGAATTTTGGGTTACTAGTTTTGAGTAGCGCACTGCACTAGCTAAACACAACTGTCTTCCAAAAGCAAACCTAGCGTGTCCTTGTTTGGCTCTTAAAGTCAATGAGAGCTGAGAAGCCCTGGGAGGCTTAGGGCCCTGACACCAAACTGAGGATCCTAGCCTATTTCTCTGTTCTGGAAATCAGCTTATTGTGCTGAATATTCAAAATTATCCATTTATACTTGTTTCTGACTGAGAAATGCATCACAGAATACTTACTTTTTTCACAGTGGTTTGTATTTCTTGCTTTTTACTACTACTATCCTAACTCTTTTTCCAGCCAGTCAACTTTACCTCATTCAAATAGTAGCAATGAGCTGTCTGCAGCTGCTAGTCTTCCTTTGATCATCCGAGAGAGGGACACAGAGTACCAGCTAAACAGAATTGTCCTGTTTGACAGGCTGTTGAAGGTATGGAATCTTTCTGATGCTGGATAATTGGATTTGGTCTGTTAATTAGAGGATTTTTAAAGAACCAAGTAATTGAAAAAAGAAACAGAGATACAAGAGACCGCAGCAGGAAAGGGGGATGCAAACCCTGCAAAAGTACAAGAAGTTTGAAAATAAAAATATGAAAAATGGGTCTTTTCAGTAGTGATCAATATAAAAGTAGGTTTTAAAGTATGCACATGAAAATAGAGCTGCTGCTAATGCCTGTTGTTTACTGGAAAAAATACTTCTGCATGCATTATTTCATAACAGCCTAAGCTATTACAGATATAAATAGGGCTGTAATAAACATTTCTGCATTTCCAAGCAGTAAGGTACTTGAAAACAATACCAGTCTTTCCTGTAGCAGTGCCATGTTAGAAATAGGGGGGTTATCCTGAGGGATGGGAAATACCAGTCCCTAATGTACACATATGTAGAGAGATGGATTCTTGCTTAAGAATGAGAGAGCTGATGCACATCATCAAATGCCATAATTAGGAAGGTATAAGTTAGAAATGTTTAATAAAACATACGTAGTATGAGAAGAAATATGTAATGTAGAAAAAACTTTTAATAAACATTTGGGTGAGTAATTTTGTATATCCAGTACGTACTAAAGTTCATGAATACATTTGCAAGAAGGAGTGGGTATTTTGACATCAAACCTGATGTCCTCCATCCAGTTACGAATGAAACTTACTTATTCTAAAACTTACATTCACTGTTCAGGCTGACAGTTTGCCCTGCATGGAAAGGCTATCCCAAGATTGGGATTTAAATTGTTTCAGTTACATGGTAACATTTTTTGCTGTTAATATCTTCTCTTTGAAGGCTTACCCATATAAAAAAACCCAAATTTGGAAAGAAGCCAGAGTTGACATCCCTCCTCTTCTGAGAGGCATAACCTGGGCTGCCCTGCTGGGTGTTGAGGTAAGAGTAATGGGAGGGCATTTGCAGAAGTTCCAGTACTGAGTGGAGAGGGAACGGGATAGGAATGGGATTGACAGGGAAGCTGGAATGGATTTGAAGATGTGGCAGGTAGAATTACTGGAATTTCAAACAAAATGAGTAATGAAATTATGTGAACAAAACCAATATTCAGACAAACTTGCTTCATGTCTCAAATATTATTTGCTTTCAGAGAATGTGTGTAAACTGCGTTACCTTTAATTTTGATTGTGGGATTGAAAAATTTACCGTTACAGCCAAATCTTACTACATTGTTTAAATGCAATTGGTAGTTTACAGGGATTTTTTTATTTTGATTTTTAGTATTTTTCACCAAAGGCAGTTAGGATCCTTATTTTCCAGTCACCAATAGTTGAGCAAAACAGAATGAAACAAATCAAATGCACTTCCTTCAAAGACTGGAGAATAAATAAATAAAATATAACCCTTTTGGACATTGTAACCCCTTGGACAAAGGACTAGAAAGGAATGTCCTAGAAATGAGGACTTCTCACAGAGACTGGTTAACTACCCAGCTTTGGCATCTACCCTACTTGCAATCTGTAGTAGTGCAGCAAAGAGGTTCTTACAGATAACGCATCCCATAAACATTAGGATATTGAGCTTGGGACATGGTCTGCTGAGTGCTGTGTTATATGACCAAAAAAAAAGCTTTAAATGTCAATTACAGCTGCTGGTCAGGGTTTTGCAGCCTGGGTCTTGGCAGTTAAGTCAGTTCTCATGCTTCATCAGCTTACCATCTATACAACGCAGGTCCCATAACATTAACATGCCTGTCTTTGGATTAATGCAAGGACAGGCTACTTCAGAGTAGTGTATATTGGTAGTGCCAGTATTAGTTAACAGGCAGCTGGATTCAGTGGCTTCACAGAGATTATACTGAAAACCACTTGCCAGTGGCTGAAGTAAGCAGTGAAGTTAAATTGAGAACATCTCTTAACTTGGGTGGAAAATGGAAAACTGTATCAGGTACATAGCCTTCTGCATAAACAATTGGAAAATCACTGAAGATCGTACCGAGGAGGTCACAGAAAGGTTTATAAGTCTGAAATTGTACCAAAATGAAGAAAAATGATGAAAATTCTGCTTCCAGGATTTTGTGTACTTCGGGAAATTTTTTTTTGGGGGGGGGGGAATGTTGCTTAAC
>NW_010389059.1:8958-9298 GCF_000710305.1 Buceros rhinoceros silvestris | reverse complement strand
GTGTGTGGGAAATTTTTTTTTTGGGGGGGGGGGGAATGTTGCTTAACTAAAGCACCTAACAAAAACAATCAACTTCTGTGTATAATCAGTGTATATTATGTAATATGCATTTATGTTAGTAAGGACTTCCAAAATTCAAGTATTCTTCTTCCACATTTAGGGTGCCATACAAGCAAAATATGATGCCATTGATAAAGACACACCGATTCCTACAGACAGACAAGTAAGACTTAGTGTTATCAAATATTTTCACTTGAGGTAATGCAAAGATCTTTTCTACCAGTTGCAGTCATTTGCCTATTAGAGCAGACATGGCTGATAATACTAAAAGGGTTCCCCC
>NW_010389059.1:0-8781 GCF_000710305.1 Buceros rhinoceros silvestris | reverse complement strand
AGCAGGAATCTTGCAAAACAGGTAGGAACAAGTAACTTATCTCAAATTGTGTTACAACATGTGGAAAGTGAAATCCTCTTTTACTTCAGAATCACTGTTTTGGTAGCAGCAGCAGAATGTTGTGAACAGTATTACCAATGTATTGGTAAATCAATATCAAATGTTTATTGTGCCTTTTGGGCCTCGTACCAGATAGTGATGAATACGCTAAGGTCCTGTAAGGTGAGCTGTGCTTCACAGAAATGGGGCCTTGAGCAATTTGGTTCTCCAAGAAGTCTTACCAGACGTGAAAAGACATCACAAGCAACAGCTGTTCTTTTTGGCTGGGACAGGAATTATTTTCCATCAAATTGGGTACAACATTCTGAGAACTCTTGACTTGTTTACTCTTTAGAGCCAAGGGACATTAGCACCTTAAATGCATCCAAAAGTTGAGTCACAAAAAAGCTATAACTATAATCTGCCCTCTGTATTTTTCAAGGGTTAAAACCTTTGAAAAAATACGTATCTGGAAAAAAGAAAAAAAATCTCTATTTTCAATGTTTGACAGGGCTGTTAAGAGTGCCATGTTCCCTTTCAGTTTTGGTTTTGAGAATAGTGGAGGAAGCAGATTGCATTTCTGATGCTGGTCTGACCTACATTCTTTGGCTGACTTCCACCTCTCGTGTTGCAAGATTGCTGCAGTACTACCTCAGTTATCTTGACTTCTCTTTATATTATATGCTTGGCTGCGGTGCAGATTGAAGTTGATATTCCTCGTTGCCATCAGTATGATGAATTGCTGTCATCACCAGAGGGTCATGCAAAGTTTAGACGTGTATTGAAGGCCTGGGTTGTTTCTCATCCCGATTTGGTGTACTGGCAAGGTGAGTTTGACTATTTGGCAAGGTTGGATAATTAACTGAAAAGCTATGGCTGCCTTAAAAATACCCTCCCCTCCTCAACAACGTAAGCTTTTTCTGAGTGCTTTTCTTTCTGTTTCTTTTGAAGAATGAATCTGTGGGTTATTACAAATTTAGATCCTAATAATTTATATTTAATGCAGAATTGCCCCACTGTTTCTACATATTTTCTCTCCATAAATTTCAATCACTTAACAAAAAAAATATTGCTTACTGTTTAGTTCCAGGGTAAAACTGCAGAAGTTACTGAGCAAGTCCTTGGGATGGTAAATTGCATTTCTTGGAAGCCTTGGCAGAATAATCAATTCAGCATTACAGTTCAACAATTTTAAATCCTCTCTGTTTTCCTGCATTGATTTCATAGTTGTTCTCAGCATTACAGTGAAGCCTGACATTGCAGAACTATAATCAGTATTGAATATACAGATTTTCTTGATAAATTCATTAATTCATCTTGTACATTACAATTAAATGAGCTCTTTATGCCATTTCCTCATGGCTCTTTTCTCTTCAGGACTTGACTCTCTCTGTGCCCCATTTCTGTACTTGAATTTTAACAATGAAGGTGAGTACCTTTTCCTGCTGGGGGTGAATGGGAAGCACGGCCTGTCATCTGTATCTAGTTGTACATAGATGTTGTGTGCACCCACTTATAGATGAAAACTTTCTGTAGCTACAAAGGAATTTTAAAGCTCTTGTTGCCTTAAGTCCAAAAAAATGGTTGGGTTTGAGAAGTGGTGTACTGCTCTTCAAGCAGGTGTTCAAACTCTGTGTTTATTGCCAAGCAGAATAATGAATATATAATAAAAAGCCCAAATTTATTATAGGAAAGCAAGCAATGCTTCCCTAGTGCTTGTCTTTTTCAGTGAAGCTGTAGTTCAGTCTTGTTTAACGTGAATGCATTGTTTGTTAACCTGTCAGACTAGCTTTATTCAGAAAAGCTGACGATAGTTTAAATGCCTAAAAGCTTATCAGACCAGCTTTGGATACGTGGCCTTTACCTTCTTAGATTGCAATTTGTTCAGAATACGTCTAGTCCAATCTTACACTCTCTTGCACCTGACTTGCTATATGTAAGGTCTGCTATATGTAAGATGCGGGAGGAAAACTAGTGTCTTAGGACAATGACTTTTATTAGGCTTACTGCTCATACGAATTTAAATATTTCAACAAATTGATCGTGCTCTTGGACATGTTCCTAAACAGTTTGTAGAACCTGGTTTCCTTCCCGTTCAAGCAACATATAATAGTAGTGAATTATGTTTTTTTTTTTTGTTCTGATTTACGAACTTAATTGTACAACTGTGGCTCAAACATTAAAAAGTGGTTTCAATGCTAGAAAAGTTGTAACGCAGAATTTGTTTATAACATAATCCTCTGTCATCTGATGTTTTGCTTAGCAGCTTTCAATATTATGTTTATCATCTTCGGACAATTTATGACAAACCCATATTTCTTTCTTATATCTGTAGTCTGGCACCATGGCTAAGAATTGTATTACAACAGACTGTCTCCCAGCCAGATTCCTAAGAATTAATCAGTGGGATAATCTTTATTTGGGGTGTGTGTGAGGAGCTGTAGACAAATTTAAAATGGTTTTGTTCATCTTTTTGATAGTATTTTTTACTATGTTGCGCACTCCGGGTTTTATTCTGAATTCTATCATCTTTAGTCTCTGAGCTGAAGTAAGATCCAACATGTGAGACTGATACGGCATAAACTGGGTGTAAGCTCTAGAGGAGAAAACCTGGAAGTCTGCAACTATGCAGTTGTCTGAAAATATGTCTTCTAAAGTTTTATTCATCTGGGGACCTTCAATTTTTGATACAAATATCATCTTTCCAAATAGCATCTCATTACTTTGTCACTGAGAAGTGTGGAATAAGCTGGGAGCAGATCAGGTTTAGGCAGCTGCATGTTGAATACTCAGTGACAGAAGGAGGCTTTTTTAGGACCTTTCAAAATTCTTTAATGAGGATTATGCCTTTTTTATGTATATTAAATAATTTTTTGTGTATAGATTGATTTAAGTATTTATGCTTATTAGCTGGTTAATAATGAACATTTTTAGATATACTTATGTTTCTCCTTCTGTAGTTGCATCCATTTTTCTAACTCTTTCAGCTCTAGCATATGCCTGCATGTCTGCTTTTATCCCCAAGTATTTGTATAACTTCTTTCTGAAGGATAATTCTCATGTTATTCAAGGTATGTAAGTCTCTATTTTCTTTGAGTTATAAGAGAAGTAGAATTATTTCTGGATGTATAAATACACTTTTTCAAGTGGTTGTAAGATAGGAATACAATTAGAATCACAACGTAGCAATATCCACCTATTTCTTTCCAAATTTTATTTTAGATAAATAAGAACAACAGCTGTGCAACAAAAAATAGGAACGAAATAAGTGGATAAAGATTCAGACAGGAGAAAAAACACAACTGCACACAAACACACCCCCCATCCCCAAAAATGTCTGTGTAATATCAGGTCAGAGTCAGTTGATCATACAAAGTTGTAAAATGAGGAAGTAGTCTTTCTGGTGTTAGATTGTAAAGACCTACCCTTCAGGTGACCAAAATCATTCTGTTACAGGAGCTATTTTGACAATCGGGGAAAATTAAGAGGAACAGTACAAACTAGGAACTCCTCAGAAGATGGGAGTTATGGTATTCAGAGAGTTAGAGATTGAGGGGAATTTCTTGTTGTATGATAATGTCGTTCAATATAGGACAGGAGATGGAGAACCCTGAAAAATAATGTACCGTAGTTCAGTCCTCAACAGCTATATAGGTAACTCAGAGAAATTAAAGCACTAGCTAGGAGGTAAATACCTGTTCTGCTTGAAAGTTAATGGTAAGTTTCGTGGAAACACGAAGAGGGAATAGTCTAGACCTAAAAAGCCACCACTAAAAAGCCACACAGGCTGTATTGGAAAGACAATTTGTCTTTCAAACAGCTAAACAATTTAAAAAAAAAAAGCTGTTTGAAAAGCCATTAGTAGTTTAAAAAAGCAGGTGGTAATGAATGTTTTTAATTGCAAGCAGTTATGAATGTTTATTGAATACTGGATTTCAGCATGGCTTGCTGTCCTTGTATTTCTTCTAAAGAAATTCTTTTGTATTTAACTTGACAAACTCCTCAACTTAAAAATGGTGTCGATCATTGTTTTGTCTTCAAAAAATGAAAGGAAATTAAGAACTGATCAAAAATAATCAGACATAAAAGCAGTTACATATTGGGTAATAGGGAGAGAGCTAACATAAGGATAGAGCACAGTGGTTAGGAAAATTTTCATATGAAAGACAACAAGTAAGAGGTGTTATGAACTGAATACATAAAATAATAGCTTGGAGAAACCATTCAAAAGAACTTGTTTGCATCCTTTTGTCTGTAAAGAAAGAATGCTTGCTGGAAAAAAGGGCAGTAAGGGTCTAAAGATGAAAAGAGGAAGTACATTATATCAGAGGCTCCTGTAGAGACAACCACTTTAGATCTCAAGATTAATAGCTTGGTAAAGACTTTTCTCAAGGGGCTGTACTCTTCTGTGAAATAATACTTTTGCTCTTGAGTTCCCTGATATTATTCTTAAGAGGCTTTTCAAAAACATGTGTAAGTCAAAGTTAGAAATAGGTCAGCAGGATGTTGTGAACCTAAGTAGTGTAGGTGTTCCTGAGTTCCTGTGCAACATCTGTCATCATGAAGGACCTGGGGAGTCTGGACCTTTTAGGATTCTTTAGTTAGTCTCTTCTTGGGAGCATGGAGGAAGAGGAGTTAGCATTTGTTACAGAATTGCAATGTTATTACATCTTTGTCTTCTGTCTAACCAAGCAGTGTGGACAAAATTGGAAGAGAACAGAGAGAGAAATCTGTCAGTGTCTGTATTCTGATGTCTGCTTCTCTTCCAGTGAAAAGCAAGTGTTATTTATACAAATTAATGACATTGCACCCATCAGCCTAATGTGCCAGGCTGAAGATGTAATGAATTTTATCTTTTACAAGTATTTCTCCTTATCTGTTAAAAAAAAAAATACAAATTGAGATGTTACTGATCATGGAAATGGTAAAACCTTAAAGTCCCATTGCCTTAAAACCTCAACTTCCAGACTACAAAATTTAGCTTTTTAGAAAATAAACCACACAGAATGTAATTTAAAGAGTATAAACTTCGAGTATCGCTAAAATAGTTTGGGTCTTTGGGATTGTATTATAATGCTGACAGTGAGGACAGTAGTGGTATTCACATGCTCCATCGTAGGTTTAAAAAAAAAAAAAAAAAAAAAAAAAAAAAAAAAAAAAAATTAGTCTTTTTCCTTTTCTACAGCTCTGTTGTGAGTTAGCAGCATGTGGTGGCTTGTGGGTTTTTTTGATGATGATCTTGAATTTGCTTGTCATTTCAGAGTACTTGACAGTGTTTTCCCAGATGATTGCATTCCATGATCCAGAACTGAGTAACCATCTTAATGAAATTGGTTTTATTCCTGATGTAAGTGCTAAGGATTCTTAGAATTAGTGTTCAAAGGAAGTAAAAAATGGAAAATGAGGGCAACTAGGATGAGATGCCTTTCCAGACTGTTTCAGTAGCAGCTGACATGAGTAAAACTTTCATAATAATGGACCTTTCTGAGTATGCTGATTAAATGGTAAAGTTTTATTTGTTGTAAAGTCCTTCCCATTCTGTGGGCATGGATGAATATGGCCAAAAATTAATGTGGCCCTAAATGACTAATAGCAAAATTTTTGCAAACTAAATGCTGTTGGTTAACACAGAAGACACATCAGTTTTCAAGTAATACAGAAAATATGTGCATGTGGTGGTTAATCTGTAGCTGCATCAGACCTTGGAAAATGCTTAGCAGTCATTGATCAGAGTCTAACAGAAACATTGGACGAGTGCATAACTTAGACACAAGTTTTATGCTTTCATTGGAAGAAGTCTGTAAGATGGAGGAAAATGAGAACTTGAGAACACAGACAAAATTTAGTAGAAAGGGAGGTGTATGTTAAAAAAAGAAAAACAAGGCCTTCTGTAGAGCCTCACATTTTGCTATCTCTGTAAATAATGAAGCTTTCCTCCTTTTGTTTAGAGGCGTGTGTAGTCCAGAAAGCCGAGGTAATACTATATAAAAATTCTGTCTGCCTACTATAGCATTATCAAAGTTTGGCTGGTGTTTCTGAAAGGTAGAGTTAGGCAAGGCTGTAGTGAGAACAAGGATAGTTGATACGATCTATATCATGATATATTTGACATTTGGAAATTTGGTAATTACAAGTTGGTCGTAAGAACACATGATGACTGAGACATCAAAATGGGTGAAGTAACTGAAGTCAGGATATGTTAATGTGGAAACGTAAATTCCGTAAATAAGAAATTTACATGTATTTCTTCTATAAGCAGTATAAAGCTTATTGTATCAGAAAACCCTTATGCTTATTAGGAAATGCATTAAGCTGAAGAAGAAAGCCTCTGGAAGTTATTTGTTGTACACAGTTCCTGGGTGAATTTGTGTGTCTTGGGACTGGCAGATACTCATCACAGTTTACAAAGATTATAATGGAAAAGCAAAAATATGCTTTCATTTGTAGAGGTGTTTTTAATAACATTGTTTATGAATGGCAAAAAATTTAAAGATTTTGAGGCATTAAAATGAGTTGAAGAGAAAGCTAGTGTGTTGCGTTATGAAGAGAGATGTTTAAGGAGGCTGATGTGATGACCCACATATGAAAAGGGGGTGGGAGGAAGATGAAGGGAAGGTGGGGAGGAGAGAGAAGATTCATCTGTAGAAAGCCTAAATATTTAGGGAGGGGGATGCATGGTAACAGCATCATTTAAACTCTTGAGGGAGGATCAGCTTTGCAGCATCACTATGAAAATGCACTTGGTATTTATTTGTTAAATACTGTGGATGACCAAAGCAATTCCCCAGTGTGTTTTATCCAGGATACTATCTCCCGCTGAAGAGGTAGAGATGTGATTTCCCTGATGAGCTTGGAGGTCCCCATTTCTGCTACTAACCTACCATGAGAGCTCTCTGGCGATCCAGCTTGGGTGTTAGCTAATCTTTCAGCAGCTCCTAGTGTCTGCTTTACAGTTACAGTTATCCACTGAAAACTTTCAAGGTGCAAGTCAGATGGAATAATGTAAAATTACCCAGTTTGTTATATTTTAGCTGTATTGTGCTAGTCTTAGGACAGTACATAGTCAAATGTGAGCCTTGTCTCCAAGTGTTACAGTCTAGAGATGATTAGGTAGTATAGGAAAAAAAAAACCCCAAACCAACCTTGCATTGAATATAAATGCTAGTTTTAAAATTAACACTAACCTCTGAAGAGAGGTTGTCCTTTCTAAATTGTCTTTACATATATATATTATACATCTATTTTTATATACGTATATAAAAATAGCACTTGTTCTGCCTTTTAGGTTAGAGAGAGGTGATTTTTTTTTTTTTGTACCTGTAGCAAGACAGCACAGGATCCATCAAGGTGAAGGATATGCACTGTAGTAATGAGATCTGAACCAGAGTTTTGCGCTTTATCTTATCAAAGTAAATCATGATGAATCTTTTCATCATTGAAATCCAGGCTCTGCTGCAGGAAAGATTGTGTTTCCTGGCACCTTTCTCATTTGCTTCAGGTCACGTAGCTCTCAGAATGTTGAACACTGCTGAAGCTTGAATAGTTGTGAGTATTGTTAGTTGATGTGGTGCCTGGATTAAGTACGTTGCAGTGGCTATATGATTTACATGTCAATAGAGGGACGTGTACGGTGAATCTTACAGTTCTTTGCTCACTGTCCCAAAGTTTACAATCTCTCCCACCCTATATAATTCTTAATACATTCTATATTTTACTGACTAATTCTGACATCAACAGCAGACCATTTTGAACTAAAGAAAAAGAAGGAAGTGAGCCACATTGTTAAAAGGGTAACTATAGCTATAAATTACTCTAAAGAGCTTTCAGCTGCAAGTTACAGAAGCTAGACAGAGTTGCCTGCTGGCCACTGAGAGAGATGACAAAATCTGGATGCAGTTACTTAATATTGTTGTGCTGGAGCTGCTGTCATAGTAGATACCTTAGGTTGGTTTTGGTGATATGCAGGAGGTGTCACTAATTCAGGTAATCCAGTCTTCATCTGAGAAGTGAAAATCCTGTGATCGAAGTACTTTCTTCTATTACACAATAGAACAAACTGTTCTATTAGAAGTGAATCTGGGTGAGAGGTTTCTTGCTGGTATTTTTATCTTACGAGTAAAGTGATCATTCTTCAGATTTTGTTTCTGTAGGTGCATATAGGTGGGTAGAACCTAATATTAAAAAGTGGACTCAGTCTGCATTTTCTTTGCATGCCCAGTCATCAAAACATTTTTGCAGCTTTCTGTAGCATTTAAATATATGATTGTCTGGGCACAATATAGGCTTGAAGCTAACTATGTGTGTCTGTATTGCGAAGACAGAGCATGAAGGGCAAGATCAAGGTTTTCTGGAATAGACTTTCAATTGCAAGGGACCGTCCAACTGCCTGACCAATTCAGGGCTGACCAAGTTAAAGCATGTTATGAAAGGTATTGTCCAAATGCCTCTTAAACACTGACAGGGATGGGGCACTGACCACCTCTCTAGGAGGCCTGTTACAGTGTCTGACCACACCCTCGATAAAGAAATGCTTCTTAAGCCCAGTCTAAACCTCCCTTGGTGCAGATTTGAACTATTCCCACACTTACTATCACTGCATCTCAGGGAGAAGAGATCAGAATTTCCCTACTCTCTCTCCACTTCCCCTCCTGTAGAAAGAAAAAAAAAAATTAAGAAATGAAAATTAAAACAAAAAGCAGCAGTTCAGATGTAGCCTTGTTAGGACAACTCAGCAAAATAAAA
>NW_010389058.1:27046-29068 GCF_000710305.1 Buceros rhinoceros silvestris | reverse complement strand
GTTCCCTGCGCTTGGTGGGCTCCGCGGTTCGGAGCTGCCCCGGGAGCCGGTCTGAGCGGTGGAGTGATTCCTATAGCTGAATCTCACGAGAAAACAGCTGAAGTGGGGAGGTTGCTTTCGGGGAACGCCGCAGGTGAAGGGGTCCCGCTGCACTGGGCACCGCCCGCTCCTTACAGGCAAAGTACAGCTCCCACCTGGGGTGGCGAAGTCGCACCTAGTGGTGTATGTGACATACCGGAGCAGCTAGAATGATGCAGTAGAGGTCCGAACGCACAGAGGGGGGAATGCGCGTTAACGGCGTCTCCCTGGGGGTCACGGTGGGTGTGGAAGTGCATGTGAGTGCCAGAGCCAGGCTAAAGCTTCTGTGTCAGACCGACTCACCAGCAAAGAAAGGAAAAAATAAATAAAAGTATTTCAGTGAAAGCTTTCAGCTAGATCCTGCCTCTTTCCTGATTTATGTTCAGCGTTTTCTTTCAAAGATGCAGCGGTTCATGTAAACTACTTTAAAGCCATGATGTTTTCAAAATAAAGAATTATTTTATGTAATAAAAGGTTTCCTGTGTATAACTTCTTGTGTCTGGAAATTAGGGCTTTAAGAGAAGCAAGTGAGTGTTTTATGGCAATTCTTTGGAGTTAGTACAACATTTCCAGTTGCTCTTCCCTTCTAATGTTGTAATTAATTCTGACCTGTCTTACAGGATTTCATAAATCTGCTTGTGCTGTATTAATGTCACTGCCATAAATTCAAAACCGGTTTGTTTATAGGTGTTCTTCTAGTAGTACAGCTCTTGGGAAGACTCTGGACAATTCTGCAGAAGGTATGATGTCTTAATTAATTGTTTCTTGTATGTTTTTTTAATCTGCAAACAAGTATGTCAGGAGATAAAGAAGACATAAATACTGTCTTTCCCCTTCATGGACTTTCTTTTCCTTGATCCCGATGGTTTCATTCACGTCTTGCTGCTTCTCTGTACTCCTTAGCGCATTTCTGCTCAGTCTCCTGAGAACGGTAGCTGGGGTGCCTGGAGCTGTGTTGCAGAAGGGAGCGAGTTCCTGCCCGTCAGTAACAGCTCATGGAAGCATCCAAGTAGAGGTGGTATTCACGTCTTGCTGCTTCTCTGTACTCCTTACCGCATTTCTGCTCAGTCTCCTGAGAACGGTAGCTGGGGTGCCTGGAGCTGTGTTGCAGAAGGGAGCGAGTTCCTGCCCGTCAGTAACAGCTCATGGAAGCATCCAAGTAGAGGTGGTGGGAGAAGTTCCTCTGCAGCCCCTGGCTGTGGGGGTTGTAGTCAGGAGGTCCTACATGCTCCCCTGTGAAGGCATTTGCTAAGATGCTTTACTAACACCCTCTGGCTTCTTTGGGTATTGTTCTTTTTCTTTTTTCCTCCCTGGGAGGGCTGGGGAGAATTGATCCTTGGGGTGGAATTGATCCTTGGGCTGAGTGGTGGCTGTCGGAGCAGGAACTGGAGAGGGCACTTTGCTGTGGTCTTCAGTCAGGCTGAACTGGAGAAGCCAAACTCTAAACTTGGAACTCGGGACTAAGAGTAGGAAAGCAAGGGACTGGGAAAGGTTGGGGCTCAAGCAAGAAGTAACAGGATAAGGGTGATTGAAGAAGCTCGAATGGGTACAGTCTCTTTGGCACTGGTCTGCCACAGGACACTTGACACAGACACTTAAGCTCCTTTTCTATTGCCAGTGCAATAAATTGTGGCCTGCGTTAGGCTGTGGTTTTAAAATCCTTGCTTTAGTGCTTTCAGCTGGATCACTGAAATGGTCAGGTTTCATGAGGTCAGGATATTCCCTGGGGATCTGTTTGTTTCTAGTAACAATTTTAATGTTATTTCTCACAGCTACTCAAGAAGAAATTGTGCTCCCCCGAAGGAAGACATGGTGAGTGTTTACTGCTAGAATATCTCTTGGCCTGGAAGAAAGTCATTATTAGGCAGCAAAATGTAGTCTGTCCACCGGAGCTGGAAGTGAAAATTCAGCTTGCTGTATTCCTGGATTTAATATCCCACTAGC
>NW_010389058.1:9152-26908 GCF_000710305.1 Buceros rhinoceros silvestris | reverse complement strand
CCTGCTGACTGGGAGCTCTGGGAATATGCTTGTCTCTTACTCTCAGTGCAGAGTATGTACGCTCCGTTCCTGACCTGCCCGTTAAAAACAAGTTACAAGGGCTCCATTTTTAGCGTATTTTCATAAAAGGTAATACTCGCTAGAACTCTGTAGAACCAAATGCATCTGTCTGTCCGCATGTGGGTGTGTTTCATTCAGCAAAATAAACTTGACCATTGAGAGCTGGCTGAATAAATCCCGTTTAGGAATTACGCAGCTGCACAAAAGCTCCTTTATTGGAAGCACTGCAGAGGAAATGTCATCACTGTACAGCAGACATGAAGTTTGTAGCCAAATGGTATCTTTGTGTAAACCTAAAATAAGACCAGCTTCACCTAAACGTCCTCTGGCCTTTCCTTCTCTGCTTGAAACACAACCAAAGTCTTAAGGATCCACAGGTGTCCTGAGAAATCCAGGCTTGGTTTGGTTTTTTTTTTTTTTAAGACTTGTCTCAGAGTGGGACTCGTGTGGATACAGAGAAAGATGGGGGGCTCTGGGAGGAGCATTCCAGGGAATTCTTTCTGTGTTCCTTCCCTATGTTCTTTCTTTGATAGTGTATTATAAGGGCAGGAGTAGTAGCAGGAAGCACACGTGCTTTTCTGGTTCTCCTCAAAGTCTTTTCTTTTTCCTGTGGTTGTTCCAGAACTGGGACCACGTTTGCAGTTGAATTTTCCCTCCCTTTGCAAAAACTGGTATTTTCAGCAAAACCGTTATTTCCTAGAACTGAACATCCCCATGGTCCAGGATAATCCTGTGCTTGTTCTGCCCACAGTGTAACCCGTAACATTAAAAGTTAACCTAGTGTTAATCAAAGCTCCTTTCTGTTTAGGGATAAGCTAGCGGTTCTTCAGACATTGGCTGCTACCGTGAACAGGGTAAGTAGTTCTGCTGACAATGGAAGGTGGCTGAGTTGTCCACCTCTGGCAGTAGCCTTGCGCTCTGGAGGCTCACTCTTCTGCTTTGGCCATAAATGAAAGATGGGACTTTTACAGCTGATTTTTAGCAGGTTTTTGCTTTCACTCAACACGTTTTGCTGTGTGCTAAAGCCTCACTCTAGTGATGAGAGTGAGCTGCAGCTACCAGCCAAAGCTGTAATACTTTGAAAAGGCTTTTGCTAACAGCAGGAGCAAGTTCCTTTACCAGTTCAGCTTCCCAGTCCAGACTGCCTCTTCCCAGTCTCAGTCCAGAAAGCAAGCTTTGCACAGAGCACTCGGTGTCTGCTCTTGCTAGGCAACTGCTGTAAGTGCTGTGATGCTGTTCTTCGATCCCATCTGTCTGGAGTTCTGGAAATTTAATCTCATCCTGCAAGTCCTCTCACTCCCTCGAGACTGTTACAGCTGGGGCTCCACGTGCTTGGCAGAGCGCTCGTTGCTTGCCATGTTTTGTGGTCACTGTGTTAGTGTCTGTGTGTGTAATGGAAATACTTTTTAAACTGTATGCAAACAGGCAAAACCCTTTGGAACAAGAGGAACTCTGATAAAATCGGCTTCGGGCCGTGGTTATGGTGAAAGCGTTCGTTGTGCCTTAAGTTGCACGAGGCAGTGTGATATGCCCACAGCGTATCTGTGTTCGTAAACACAGCCTCAGTCCTGGATTCTCCTTCCTACAGGATCCTACTGCTGCTCATTATATGTTCCAGGATGACCCTTACCTTATGCCAAGAAACGCAGCCAATGCTTTAAGTATTTCCTTTCAGATCCTTCACAGCTTCCCTCCCCGCCCCCGCACCCCCCCACACACTTTTTCTAGGCTGTGAGAACTCTAATTGGAGCCTAATTTCAATTACAAAAGAAACTGAAGTATCAGATTTCTTTCAGAGTTTTCTCTTCTGTGTATTTTTGAATGCGTAATGCCTGGAGCATTTCTCTGGGCAGCCCCCCTGCAGACACAAAGCTCCTGCCCCTGTAGGGCCTTTTGAGCTGCCAGAGTTCTGTTAACACTCCTGCAAGTGAGTGGCTTTATCTGCTGACTTGTTCTGTTGCTCCAAGTTCTTAGACCTTTAAATAACTCCCAACAGTAATTCCTTAGGTGAGGCATTCAGCGTGTTAAAACTGTGTTTGCACACCTTGGATATAGACTGTGAGCGCGTGGTATTCACGTGTTGAGATTTTTGTGCTTACAGTTCAGTGAAATTTGAATTGAAGGGGTGAGTTGAAACACAAAAGGTCACTTGTACCTCTATTACTACGTAGACTACGTGTTAATCAGTTTCCTGGGCTGGCCAGGCCCCAGGAGCTGTAGTTGTGTCACAGAGCAGCTATGTGGTAACTTGGGCTGATCAAAATAGCAATATTGAGATGGTAATAGGAAGGAAGAAGGAAAACAGTGTTCCCCTGATGCTATCTTTGAGTAAGATTAAAGAGCACGGAGCTGAGACGGGAGAAAGTAGAACTGGAAATACGAGTGAGAAGGAGCTGCTGTGTGTTATGTTAGAGCGTAGCGAGAGAAGACTGGGAGCTGGGATACGTCCTTGCAAGCCAGTGATACGGCTACAAGGAATTGGGGTTCTGCCACATTCCAGAGGAGAAGCCGTGGAGAAGGCTGAAGGCAGCTGTCGAATGCAAAGAGTTTTGAAAGAAACAGCAAAGGAGGGTCTGACTTTAGAACCCGAGGAACAGGGTGAAGGGAATCGGGTGATGCTCTGGGAAATGACAAATGGTCAGGAACCTCCGGGAGCCGTAACTCTAAGAACAGCTTTTGAGCTTAGTTCTGGTACAGAGCTTTGCTCCTTGGCTGGGGAACAAGGAAGTAAATGACAGTCTTGGGTAAAGAACAGGCGTTCATATATTGGCCTAAATGCCATAACGTGTCTGTCTCGTGCCTGTCTTTTTACTAGCAGTTGAGTAGGAAGCCAAGGTTTAAATTGATCCCAACAGAATACTCGGTGTTACGGAAAATGTTTTTCTCAGTCTTTTAATTGTGTTTCTTCATCTTCTCCTCTCTCATTCCTATGCAGCGTCTGTTTTATTTGTCGAAGGAGTCCGGGAGAAATGCTGCAAAATATATCATTAAGCAATTTCCTCAATATTTTGACAAGACTTTTTCAGAACCCAACATACCAGTAAGCTTTTTGCTGTTCATTTTCATTATATTTGTGCTTCGTCAGGTGGTGGAATCACTGTGAGACTGGGCTTAAACTAGCAGAAACGGATAATTTTGTTGACTGTTTCGCAGACAGCTATGAAAGCAGTGCTGCATTTCTGAAGTGAACATTTCTCCTTAGGAATTCAATATCATAACGGGTTCTTTAGATAAAAGTAAGATAAGAAATGTCATTTAGACGTTGACTTCTGAGCATGAAAGTGAGAGGTGAGGATGTGTGGTCCTTCCTTCCCAAAGGGCTGCTGTTCTTAGGCTGGGTGGCGCTGGAGGTTATCAGAGCCGTATACCGGGTGAAGAGGAAGGCTATGTGGTTAGTGTTTGAGCAGTGGTTTAGAGAAGGTTTGAGCTCGTGTCTAACTTGCACTTTTTGCTTTTAGTGCTTGATGCCAGAGACTCTTACCCCTCAGATTGAAGGAGTGAGTGAGGAAGCTCTGAAAGAGCGTATCTACCTCAGAAGGGTGAAAGAGTCCGTGGACCTGTTCGATCAGCTTGTACAAGCAGGTATGTGGTCACCTGCCAGATTTGGTGGTGCAGCTTCAGCTGTGGCAAAAAAACTTTAGTAGCTGGCACAGGCTGCAGAGGCAATTTCATTATTGTGTTGCTGCCTTTCACAACTGACTGAGCTCTGGCAAAGTGGTTCTCTGGTATTACTGGGCCCTCCTGATCCACTGCTTGCCTGACATGTCACTTCAGTGACAGAGAGAACAAATGATGTCTTGATCAAGAAGCAGATGATAGGGTTTTTTTTTCTTTTCCAAAGTGGAAGAGTTTGTGGTGCAGTAGAGCAGGGCGTGTTGTGATGGCACACAGATGCTGTGCCATTGAGTGATACCATTCTGCCAGCGAAGGCCCTTGTGCAGTAGCTCATTGGTTGGTATAAACTACATCTGCTGAGCACTTTGCTGCTGTGCTGGACTGGTACCACATACCGTCTGAGTGCCCCTTCTGTGGACCTGCCCTCAATAAACTAGACTTTCTTAGTTCTTCCTTAATTTGGACCTTATCTCTGTCATGGGTGAATGAGGAGGAGGCAGTAGAGAACTGTAACTTACTGGGAAGGTAAGACGTTCTCATATCTGCTACCAGATGGAAAGGACATGATTCTCTTAAGTATCTCTAGTTGCTTTTAAAGTGATCTTCACAGCAGGGAGTATCCTAGGAGTAGTTATGGAAGGCATTAGAAATGTCAGATATGTTGGGCTTGTGCTGCTTCACAGTTTCAGCTGCCACTTCCCTCTCCTTTTGATGAGGAAACCCCTACCCTTCCAGTGGCTTAAACAGAAAAACAGATACTCTGGTTCGGTGTTGAAACTGTCTCCTGCTCTGAACGGGTTTGTGGGAGTATTAGTGCTGCACCCAGGTCTTACTGACATGCTAGAGAACGCCGCCTTGTCAGAAGAGAACCAAGGGGCCTGACTGGGTGTTTGGAAGTTTTCAGACAGGGCTGCAGAGTGGAGTGTTCTTTACTTTATCTGCAACCGTTGTACACCCTGATCTTCTGTAGGTACCCCTGTATCTCTGGAGACCACCAACAGCCTTTTAGATTTGTTATGCTTCTATGGAGATGGAGAACATACTCCGGGAAAAGAGGAAGAAGAAAAAGAGGATTTGGAAGAACCAGAGGTATGAAAAACCTGTGGATTACTATTTTCTTTCGTACGTACCGAGAACATACTGAGGTGATGTCAAAAGTTTTTGTCCTGTGACTGCCTGCCTGGGAGATGGTGTGAGGTGAGTTGGGTGCAGTTGACTTTCCCTAGAGATGCGGCAGTGATAACCGCCCTGTGTCCGACCTACTCACAAAAGCAGTTTCTGTAAAGCTGACCTTAGCAGCCAGAACCCTGTCTTGGCTCAGCTGTGCTGGGCTGCGGTTAAGTAACTGTTCCTCACAGATAGCCGTGCTTTTACAGCTGTTTGCAAAGATGGTACCACTAGTGTAAAACCAGCTTTTTCCAGTCTGAACCCTGACAAGTAGATTTCAGTGAAGTTGAGGGCTCCCTGTGTGAGCTCACAGTATCAGGTCACAGGGTACAGTAGCAGACGTGTTGCACAATACTTGTCCCGGGGAAGACTGTAGAGGGGGAGAGGGTTTTATAGAGTGTTTGCTGTAGTCTGGTGGTTCCCACCAACTCCACAAATACGTATATCACACCTTGTAAGTATGTCTCATAGCATAAACAGTATTCTTAATCTAGTTACTGCTTCCTGAACTTTACAATGGAAATTTTTTTAATGTAACCCATTAAAAAAGACCCTTGAGAGCGTATAAATTGCTGCCAGATTCCGTGTTGTTACCATTTGCTCTAACTTCGAACTCTGAGAAATTTATTTCTGCACAAATCTCTCCAGGGGAACTCTTCAGAGCAGAAGGCTCCAAAGAGAGAGTTCCAGAAAGGTTCACAGTCTCCTCGATGGAGGTATGAAAATGTGGCCAGTATTCTATATTCAGTGGGTTGTGCACGTGCGTTGCTGTTATAAAAGACTCGAAGACTTTTGAGCAGCCCATACTTGCAGGTGTTAAATACATGTGTTTGCGAATCTTTTAAATTGTTGATAGAAATCTAGTGATTGTAGAATAGCTCAAGCATCCCGAGTAATACGTTTAATGTCAGCCCTTGGGAGTGCAGCCCACTGTTTGTTTGGCACGTCGAATCCTTTTCCTAAAGGTGTTTTTTATTAGCTGCTTTAACATTCAGCTTGTTCATCGGTTCTAGGGAGGACAACAATGCTGAAAGGATATTTAAGATAATGCCAGAGAGGAACGCGCACTCCTATTGCACAATGATTCGGGGAATGGTTAAGGTAAAGTTCTCCTTTAGTGCTGGGAGGGCTTTTTTCAGCTTGTGAACTCTCACACAGTCCTAGAGATCTTGTGGTTTTGTTTGTTTGTTTGTTTTTTCTTTGTAGCATGGCGTTTCTGCTAAAGCTTATGACATGTACATAGACTTGCTGAACAACAGACACAAGGGTGAGTGTCTCCTGGTTTTGACTTGTGGTCTTCTGAGTAGAGAAACCCCTTGCTGGGTGCCTACACGTTTGTTTCATGGCAGTGATGATTGGCGCAGGGGTACGGACCTCAGCTAGATCATGGGAGCTGAGTGCAGACTTCGTTTCAGTGCAGCTGGCGTGTGGCTGGCTCGCTGGAAACAGGTTTGCACGAGACTTCGCCACAAACTGAGCCATGTTAGAACAAACAGTTTTCTGTGGAACGTAACTGTCACGTCCGTGAACATAAAATGAATTACCTTACTTTTCCAGCTGATGTGCACACCTTCAACGCCCTGATTACGGCGGTCCCGTACCTAAAGGAGAGGTTCGTGGAAAGATGGGAATTAGCCAAGGTAAGGATGTAGAGCAAAAGAGCTGGGGCAGGGTCTGCTCTACCAGTAGGATTTTGCAATTGTTAGAAGGCTAAAAACCAGAGCTTTGTACAAAGATGCTGTCTGCTGCAGAGGAGCTGCACTAGTTCAACTGTACAAAGTGTTGAGGAGTGGAAAAGGTACAAAATCCAGCCTTGACCTGTGGAATGGTTTGCTTTGTGCTAACGGACCTGATCCAAGAATGGCCCAGCCAGATAGTAGTTGGGAGATAAAACCAAACAAACAGTTTTAGATAAAACCTCTTTGAATTGTGACTCGTGGTGCGATAGAAATGGAATTTTGAGGGGTAACATTAGAGGCTCCAGTTTTAATGACATAATATTAGTGGCCATGGAAAATTAGTACTTAAATTTAAACACTTCCTTGATTCTCCAAGATCTAGTCTGATGTAATATTGTAGTCTCATTTTTTGGTCAAATTAATTAAAAATTAGATGGTACTCCCTTAATAAATGATCAGCTGAGGTGGAGTCATTCAGTGGGAGGGGGTGAGAAGGATTCCCTCAAGGAAATGCGTGTATTCCTACCCAAAAGCTGAACTGCAGGCTGTAACGTGCGAAGCACTAAGGATTTGCGGGTTTTGTTTAAGGTCTTCCTGAATCACATGGCCCAACAGGAAGTGCGACCAAATCTGCTGACTTTCAATGCTTTGCTGAAGACTCTGAGAAGATGTGGTGGTGTAGGCAGACGTATATCTTTATTGGTAATAAAGGAAATGGAAGCACTTGGTATAGGTAAGAGAAGCAGAATGGTGGTTGTGTTCCAGGGCCACCTGCAGAACAGCTAACGAAAGAGTTCAGCCGTGAACCACAGTCATTCCTAGTTGCAGGGAGGAATTCTGGGGCTTGTGGGAAAAAGTATTTCTCACTGTGTTCCCAGCTTCACTGTCTCCTTTTGCAAGAGGACTGAGAAATAAAAATGCATCAAGTACTGAGCTGCGCCCGTTCGGCCAGCCAGTGCCTGTGGATTTCAAACTGAATCGTCACCTTCCGTCTTTGGTCAGTGTTGGTTACTGATGACAGCGTGGAGGGTGCACTTAGCCCCTTCAGCCACGCAGGGAAGCATTTCGATGCTGTAGTCTTCTAGCTTAGGAGCACGTTTGTCTTTACATTTTTATCTGTAGTTTCCTCCAGCTCAAGAACAGGGGTCTCTGTGCCGGGGGGAGCGTGCCGTGGCCCACAGGCTCGCTCTCGCCTGGGTCCTTATTGCAGGTTGGCTGTAGAGATCGTGCATAATGTGATTATTTATTTGTAGCAGTCAGCTGAGTCTGTTGGCTTCCCATCAGTTGAGGAGATTTACTTCCCAAGCCAGTTCGGGTCTATCTACATCTCTACAGAAAAAAGCTTTTGATGTAAATGGTGTTTTTTTGATGTCAAATGGACATTGCAAAAACAGGGAATATCTGCACGACTGATTTGTGGAGTGTGCTTTGCCCCAGGAGCGTGCTTGTTGATATGCTGAAGATCCGTTCATGAACAGAAGCAAAAATAGCTCTGAAATATTTCTGCTTGTAATTTAGAGCAGGGAAGCTTGGCTAAATGTGATGCTTCAACTGGTGATCCAGCAGATGTCATCCCTCCCAGCTGTAAAGTGTGTTGGTGAGGTCTGGTGCAGCATTAGGGTGGGCAGGGAGAGAGATTAGAGTAAATTTATGCCTGCTGCCTGACTGGGAGGGCTGGAGACTGAATAAGGGCTCGGGCAGAAAGCTCAGCCAAGAATGTCACAGTAACTTCAGTGTTTTTGCTTTTCAGAGCCGAGCCTGGCAACGTATGATCATCTTCTCTCTATTTTTTATAGAGGCGGTATGTGCAATATCAACTCGTTCATGAACGCGACCTGTTTAACATCTGTTTCAACGCTTTCCAGATGTGATGGGTGAAGGCAGTTGCGTTGTGGATTAAAAGACAACCTCTTACATGTGCAATCCTAGTACTGCCTGTGCAGTCTGACTCTACTTGGGTGAAAAAAAGCTAGAGGACCGTAAGCTCTTACGGGGAGGAAGGAGTCCTTGTGTTTTTAGAAGGGCCAGAACTGGAAAGCGAGCCTGTTCCCATTTGTGGCCACAAGTGGATAAAGAGCAACTGCTACTTGGTCTCTGTGGAGGCTGGATCTCACTACGGCACATCTCATTTCTCAAATGTGCCACTCACAGGGAAGCAGTTGCACAGGGACTCTGGTTTTCTGCAGCAGTTGGGTGTGTTGGAGCTGTCTGGAAGTACAACCGTGTTAGAAAGCAGGAGCCCAACTGCTGGAGATCCTTTAGCCAGAAGTGTGTGGGCATGGGGGAGAGCAAAGGCACAGCAGTTGTAACTGCAGTCCTCGTGTTTTAACAAACGTGGAGGAACTGCTCTGGAGTCTCTGGGTTTGGGGTTTTTTTTTCCCTTTTTAATTTTTTTTTTGTTTGTTTATGAAGTGCCTTGGTTTTCCAAGTGCAGCCTTTTAACAGGCAAACTTCCAGACCTGTTGATTTCTTGCTGGAAAGTCCTTTTATCTTACTGAGTCTGCCCTGTTGTGCTGTGGAAATCTGGTAATAGTGGGGCAAATTTTAGAGCAAATAAAATCGCAGCTGGCGTGGAGCACCGTGAGGATCATGACACTTGTTTGAAATCATGTTGCTTGTTTCTATTTCCATATTATATTTGCATTTAACGCAGTGCTTAGCACAGCTGAGGTGTGATGTTACGTGCCTGTTTGTCCTGCAGTTGATCTCCACTCCTCGGGCATCATCTCTGAGGTGCTAGATAATGTTGAAAAGAGGAGTTTCACTCCCCAGGACCCTGATGACGGTAAGGGCTTCAATATATCTGACAGTCTGCATTGATCAAGCTTGGGTGAAAAGGTGCATGAATTTCAGGTTGTGCTCAGCTGGGAGGAGTGTGTGCAGCTGGCTTGTATCAGTCCCTTCTGACGCTTTCTGGAGACAAAGAAGGACACGTTGCTGTTCTGGGAGGTTGTGCTGTGCATGGGTGCACTGGTTTCTGTGTGGAAGTGGGGGTGTAGCCTGTGTCAATGAGTGTTTGACCCCGCGCAATAAAAACCACAAGGCTATCTGCAGGACTAGTTTCAGAAGGAACATCTGCTGTCAGCTTCACCAAATGATACGCATCTGGTGAACAGCAGGATTTTTGTTGTAGTGTGGGTGACTTCTGCTCTAGTTCTTCCTAATCCTTTCCAGAAGATTGTGCAAAACAAAACTTCACGCAGAACTGAAGCTTGGATCTGTAGAAGGGGTAGGGTCCGGCCATACCACATCTCAGTGGGCTCTTTCTGCTGTCTGAGTGTACACGGCTTCGCCCTAGACTGTTCCTGCCTTTCTGTACATACAGAAGGAGACTTCAGACAGCTTCAGTCTGAAGACTAGTGTGGCCGAGGGGTCTGTAGCTGTGCTGCACAGCGTGGTGGGAACAAGGTGTCAGAAGCCGCTCTTGGGCAGCTGACAGTTCTGTATATGATGGGATGAAGAAGCTACTGCAGTGCATGCTTCAGGAAACCAGTGAGGGGTTGTCTTGAAGTACCACTGGCAGCAAAAGTTAGCAGTGATGGGCACACAGACACAGGCCTTGCCGGAATCGTGGGAGCTGAATGAGCTTTTCTATACAGTGGTTAAAAAAAAAGAAGAGAGATTCCACACGTACGAGTGGATCAAAGGCACTTTGTCTAAGCGAGGTGTAGATGTTTTCTGCTCCTCTTCACTGTGGGATCCTTATGCTCTTGTGGTAATCACTTTTGCAGAATTCAGGTTGACGCTTTGAACAAAACTGAGGCTTCTTTTTACTTAGTGTGGTGTTGTATGTAAACTGACCCTTCAGGAACCTCTTGTGTTCCCTTCAAGGCTTTTCCTTGACCCAGGGGACTCTGTAGGCTGTAGCTGATGTGTATAGTAAACACCCAAATAATGCAAAAACGCTTTTTCCTGCTTAAAAGTATTCAGTTTATTAAGTCTTGCAAGAGAAAGGGGAGTGTATTGTAACGAGTGGTTTTAAGAGCATTCCCTTGCAGTTCTTCCCACCTTTTTGCTGCCCACAACTAGCCATTGTTTCAGTCTCTGATGGCATCCAGTGCCCTTGTTTCCTTCAGAAGACAAAGCCACCTATCCCAAATTCTCACCACCCAAATCAAATGAGCTACTGAGCAGGATAGTCCACGCTCTTCGACCTCCTTTGGCTTTCTTTGTCTCCTTCAGTCTCTGCCGCTTTGAAACGTCACTTACAGAAACCAGAGTCGAAGCCTCACAAAACGGGAAGGAGGCATTTTCAGGGGCAGTTGTATGTTCTTGGGCAGCTCTGGGGCATGTTGAAGGTGTGGGTAACCTGCCTGAACTGCTCTCTCTCACATGTGGTCTCTTCCACTAGAGTTAATAGAGACAGGAGTGACGTGGCTGCCTGTTCTTGTGGCCTGCCTGTTAGATAAGTGACGCTGTCTTGCATCAAACCAGAGAATGTGGCTGTTGTCAAAGTGCCTGAAGTCAAACACACCGTCTGCTCAAATCTAGGCAGCGTAGTTGCCTCCAGAACACTGGCTAGCAAAACTCGTAACACACCAGGGTCTCTACAGATGAAGTGAAAATCCCTGCCACACTGTCAGTCTGAGCTTCAGACTCGGCTTTGTGATGGGACGGGTCTTGTCTCTGCTCTGGGAGGCTGTGTTCGGGAGCTGCTCTGTGTCTCCTTCAAAGGCTGAAGTTAACAGACTCCATTTTCTCCCTTCCAGCCAAGTTTTTTGCCACTGCTATGCAAGCGGTAAGTACCTCTTTGCTGCAGTCAGAACTCCTTTGAGCGCTTCAGCTGATTCAGAATTGCCTGTGGGTTTTCCAGCCTGTCATACAAGGTTTAGCTCTCAATATCTCTCTCTTCTTCACCTGTCTTTTATCCCCTGCTCTCTTTCCTCCATAATTCTGCAGTTCTTTGCTTGGTACCTCCTCAATCGGTTAGCTTGCTTGCCTGTGATATGTCCTTCTCTTGCTAGCTGCGTAAGTCCCTGTCTGCTGTGCTGTGCCCTGCCTCCCGCGTCCAGTGACCCCGCAGTGGGCAGACAGTCTCTGCACCAGAAGGTGTTGGCTTAGGTCAGAAAGCTCTCACTCATGGGGAGAGTCACACGTTTGCCCCAACTAAACAAAATGCCTCAGCAGCCACTGCACTGAACGGCAGTTGAAAATGTTTGCTGTCGGCTCATCTAAATACCTTTGTGAATCGCTCTGCTCCGAGAATCTCTCTGGTGAGACCCCACCTGCAGGGCTGGGCCCAGCTCTGGGGTCCTCAGCACAGGAGAGACATGGACCTGTTAGAGAGGGTCCAGAGGAGGCCACAAGCATGATCCAAGGGCTGGAACCCCTCTACTGTGAGGACAGGCTGAGAGAGTTGGGGTTGTTCAGCCTGGAGAAGAGAAGGCTCCAGGGAGACCTTAGTGCAGCCTTCCAGTACTTAAAGGGGCCTGTAGGAAAGATGGGGAGAGACTTTTTACAAGGGCATGCCCGCTCTGCTGTGAGGACAGGCTGAGGGAATTGGGGTTGTTCAACCTGGAGAGGAGAAGGCTCCAGGGAGACCTTATGGTGTCCTGCCAGTAGTTAAAGGGGGCTTATAAGAAAGATGGGGACAGTCTTTTAGCAGGGACTAAAAAGTTGTGACAGGACAAGGGGTGATGGTTTCAAAGAGGGAGATTCAGACTAGATAGAGGGAAGAAATGTTTGACACTTAGTGTGGTGAGACCCTGGCCCGGGTTGCCCAGAGAGGTGGTAGAAGCCCCATCCCTGGCCCCATCCCAGGTCAGGTTGGCCCTTGGGGCTCTGAGCCCTGTGCTCTGGGTGCAGATGTCCCTGCTCCCTGCAGGGGGTTGGACTGGGTGAGCTGTGAAGGTCCCTTCAACCCAAACCATCCTGTGCATCTCAGAGGTATATATTGAGTGTTATATTCCGCAGCTTTAAAATCTGACTGGTTTATTGCAGTGCTGTGATCTGAAGGATATCAAGCTTGCCTATCGGCTAAATAAGGCACTGGAGGGGGGAGACAACTGGAAATTCTTGGGTGTGGACCAGTTAAATGCCTACTGGTGAGTGAAGTTGCAGCTTGTGTGTTTCAGTGTCTTGTGTGTTGTCAGTTGGAACACAAACTAGAGCGCAGAAGGAAGCTCAGTTGAACACCAGCTGGTTATTGTGTGCAGACTGGGATAGCTTCGGGTTTCTTTTCAATTTGTGCCTTGCCCAAACTGAAATAAAGTGTCTTGGAGCATCAGTTTAGCTTAATACCCATCCAACAGCTACTCCAACCAGTTGTATGTTCCACAATCCCGTTGTTCACTTAGGGTGGCAGCTTAGGAGGTACCACCAACACGGCAAACAGGTCAGACCTCGCTCTGCGTGGTGCCGTAGAGAGGTTGCAGTGCAGCACACACTAATCCTGGCGTCTGAAACATCTTTATCAGCGTCATTAAGTGGTGCCTGTCACTGAATATAATGAAGAACTTGGAGCTGATGTGAAGAAAAAGCCTGTTGAGGCATTGGAACTGGAGATGCTCCAGTAAATTAGCGAATTATAATTATCAGGGATGGCTTAATTCATTATTTTACCTTATTTAGCCTGTAACAAATTAAAGGAAGTTAATGGAAATCGGTTTCTTGGTGTAGGGACATTTCTCCAAGCCAGCACATCGGATCAAAGTCCAGGCTTTTCTGCGAGCTTGCACGAGAAACAGGGTTAATTTAGTTGACTTCTTAAAGTGGGTCTTCACCAGAGGCCACATTTGGGACAGATTCAGATACCTCAAACCAGGGAGATGGCACTTTTTCAAGACTGTAAAATGCAGTCTAACATGTAATGAATTCTGACAGCTACCCAGTGTCAGCATTAAGGCCTCATAAAAAATGCTGCTGCTTTTTAAATCACTTGGGGTATTGCAGCCACCCAGTGGCTGATCTGCAGTAGAGACCTGCTCAGAACACCGTCATTTGCCAGTGCTCCTGTATGGTTTGGCTGATCTAATCATCACTGAGTTAGAACACTTTTCCTCTACTCTAGGTCCAAATTCTTTTCACTGTTGTGTATGATGGAACAAATTGATGTTGTGTTGAAGTGGTACAAAGAAATGACCCCTTCGGTAAGTGCGTGGTGGGGTAAGGGAGCTTCAGAGCTTCAGGATGGAGAAACGGAACAGTTAGAGTTGACTGAAACAATTCTCTTCCTTCATCAGCTCTTCTATCCAACTCCTAAAAATATATTGGACCTCCTTCAGGCACTGGATGCAGCCAACCACTTGGAAGTGATCCCTTCCGTCTGGGAAGGTTGGTGATTGCCACATGGCTACGAAGGCAGCTGGTCTGATAAAGGTCAGGTGGGAGGTAGTCGGGAAACTTCCCAGTGCCCAGAACAGCCGGGACAAGGTGCTTTGGCATGAGGGACGTTATTCCTTCGTGCAGTGGTGAGGCTGCTGTATTAGAGAAGGGCAGAACTGATGATTTTATAAGTAGTGTAGCGCAGAATTTTATAGCACCGCTTAGTTTACGGCTTCTAATCACTGGGACCCCCTGCAGCTTGGGTTAAATCTTAATGATTTGCTCTATCAACATAAAAATTGTAATCTAGCCACAAAGACCAGAAAAGTCACCACTCAGTCCTCAGAGGAAGCAAACAATGGTGAGATGTCCCTGGCCACCAGAGGGTCATGGGTCTGTGTTCAGCAGCAGTTCAAGTCCAGGTTCCCACCTAGGACTTGCAACTGCTGGATTATGCTCTGGGTGCTCTTACCTTCCCTGTTCTGTGATGGGGTTCTCACCAGGTTCTGGCAAGGACCTTGGTGGCCAGTAACACGGGGAGGAGTCAGCCTGGCAGCCAGGAATCTTGAGGCCAGCGGGGAGAGGAGAGGAAGAAATCTGTTGGGTCCATGTCCTTGGTGCATAAGACCTCCAGGGCCTGATAATGAGAGGAAGGGGATCTAATAGCGACCTGCTCGGACACAGATGCCTTGTAAGATGGCATTAGTGATGGGGACTGCAGCAGGGGGTACCGGTCACACCTCCTGACTACTGCCTGTCTCTGAACAGATATGAAACAGCTGGGGTTCAACAGGAGGCAGGACCTGTTGGATGAGCTCTTGTCTCTGATGAGCAGGGAGCAGCACCCTGAGGAGGTAAGGAAGCTGTTGCGGTTTAACCCCAGTAAGCAGCTAAGCCCCACACAGCTGCTTGCTCGCTCTCCCCCTGGTGGGATGGGGGAGAGAATCAGAACAGTAAAAATTATCGACTCATGGGTTGATAATTCATTCACCATTTCCCATGGGCAGGCTGGGCTTCAGCCAGCTCCAGGACAGCCAGGCTGAGCACGTGTCGCTGTTTCTTGGGAAGAGAAATGCCATCACTCCAAACGTCCCCCCTCTTCCTCCTTCCCCCAGGTTTATAGACTGAGCATGACGTCATCTGGTCTGGAGTGTCCCTTAGGTCCCAGCTGTGTCCCCTCCCAGCTGCTTGTGCACCCCTAGGTTACTCACCCCACTCTGCTGGTGGGGTGAGGAGCAGAAAAGGCCTTGACTCTGTGTAAGCTGCTCAGGGATAACGGAAACATCCCGGTGTTACCAACACTGTTCCCAGCACAAAGCCCAAACAGCCCCATGGCAGCTGCCATGAAGAAAATTAACTCCGTCCCAGCCCAAACCAGCACGGGAGCTCTGTGACAAGGTGGGGGGTGTCTCCCCATCTCTGTGTGCAGCACGCGGACAGCACTGCAGTGCGGTAGTATCGTCCCTGGAGGTGCAGTTCCAGTGCATGTGCCGTCAGTTTCCAGATCCCTGTGAGTTTAGCCAGGCTTGCAAAGCCCTTTGGATTGTCTCCAGCCTGTAGAGAACCCTCGAGCGAATGCAGAAGAGGATCGCTTCCTTGCCAGCGTTCGGAAGGGTAGCCCAGCCCAGCCAGCCAGCTGCATCTCGGGGATGCACATGGCACAATTCAGGGATTTTTGCCGAAGGTGTCATTGCAGTGACTGGCTTTTCAAGGGTTAAAGGTGCTGCAGAGGTCTCCCAATACAGCTGTCCCTGCAAAGCTGATGGGGGGCTTGCCTAGAGGGGATGGGTGTTCTCCTGGCAGAAGAGAGATTCTTCTGCCCGGAGTAACCCCTGTTAACTCGCAGATTTAGCTGGCGTACGGGGCAGCCCCATGGGATGTGCAGGAGGAACTGCTCTGAGGAGGATCCGTCGGTTCTAGAGGGTCTGGCTTTAATAGCACCGTCTTTCCGCAGATCCAGCTGGCCTTTGCCAAGTGTGCTGAAGACATCAAAGCTGCCCACGAGCCAGCCGGCAGGGAGCAGGCCCCATTGGAATGGACAGGCAGCGCGCTGGGCAACGTTGCTGTGCTGTTCTCCAGGGCTGGGAGGACCCAGGACGCGTGGTACGTGGGTGGCTGTCCGAGCTCTGGCCTTGCTGCTGCTGTAACTCGGGGCTTAATCGCAACCACCACAAGCTAACGACCAATGGCCGTGGAGTGCGACCGCAGACAAAGGGAGGGCATAAACCCTGCTGGGATTGTGGTGGGGGCATTTCTTCCTGTTACTGTTTGTCCTTGGCACCAGCTTACGGTTGTGTATCCCCAAAACAGAGGTTAATGCAGCAGCTGGCTTAGAGCATCGTCCAGTGGCTGCTGGCGAGGTGGGGTTTGGTGATCACTCCACTGAGCACTGCTGACTGCCGCCAGCTTCCCATTTGCTAATTGGGAATTCAAACTGTGGAAGAGATTAATGAGAGTTTAATTAAGCTTTTAATTAGAATTAACCCTCATTAAAACTCTGAAGAGAATCCTTTGGGAACTCCCCAGTAGCTAGAGTTTCACTACACACTCTCAACTTGAAATACGTCGCCTCCCGTGTACGGTTCTGAGCCGTGTTTTTTACGTACGGGTGATCTCTTCGCGCTGATTCATTTGAAACCAGGAGGCGGCAAATACCCATCCCAAACTCTAATATTCTAAAGTCAACTTGCCACCAGCCACACTTCGGATTTTTTTCTGCACCAGTTAGGATAGGTTGTGCTGAACTCATCGCTGATGTTGGCTGGGACACCTTGCCTCTGCGAGAGCAGGCGTGGGGGCTGTTCAGATCTGTGGGGAAGAGCTTTTCCGGAGGTGGAGCTTGCCTGCGTTTCAGCAGGGGCTCGTCCGGGAGATGGAGTATCTGTCTGTCCTTCTGTTCCGTGGTGGGGGTGTTTAATTGTCCTTTTCTTTTGAACAGGAAGATGATGGAGCATTTCCAGCAGGTCAATAGGATTCCCAGGTGAGTACTTTTAGGTTCTGACTTCAGGTACCGAGTCTCTCCTGTGGCCGCGATCTTGTATTTCTGTTGTAGAACAGTTTGGGTTGGACGGGACCTGGAAGGGTCCCCATGTATAACTGCCGGTGGTGGTCTGTATCTTGCTGTGGGTGTGTGTCTGTCCCTGTGAGCAGCGGTCTCTGTTTATCCCACTGACACGTTCCCAGACCTCTCTGTCTCAAAAAATTGTGGCAAGTGCGAAGTGAGGCTTTAAGTGGTTGGTCCTCAAGATGTCACTGAGTGAAGCTCTGTGACATGGAGATCGGTGCCGCTGGTGAACCCGGCATCCACCCTTAGTCCAGCCTAAGCAGGACTCTTGAGGACATCTCATTTCTCGTGTGCTCAGAAGGAATCCCATGCTCCGAGCCAAGCCTAGGTGCTTCAGAGGCGTCTGCGTTTCTGAAGGCAAGCTTGCCAAGCCGGACCCTGCATCTCACATGGTACAACATTAGGTTACAGCAGTTGGCTTTTCCCAGGATGTGGGGGGAGAAGTCCTGTCTGAAGTAGAAAACAGCTTCTAAGGACTAGTCATGTTTTGTTTGAGTGTTTGGATTGGTACCAAAGGCCTCTGGGCTTGCCCTCTTCTGCAGACTGCCGCTAGTGTGGCCCAAGGAAGCCTTCGTGCTGCCGAGCTGCATCAGAGCCCACCTCAATCTGGGGAATAGGGGAAGCAGAATTCTCCTGAAATCATGGTGTAGCTGATGGTTTGTGGATGCCACAGGTTATGAACGTGAAGGGAAAAAAAGTGGATCAGAGGGTCTGACTGAACCGTCCCCTGCCTTCCCTTCTCTGCCAAGCTCCTTACGGCACCAGCTGCCACCGCTCACTTGTTCTCCTGCCTGAAGGCAAGAGCGGTGTCTCCAGCAGCTGCCACAGGTGACAAGGTAACATGAAAGGGAGGTGGCAGAGTTGGGCCAGCTGCCGGCAGCAGCCGCTGCTTGGCAGCAACCCAGGGG
>NW_010389058.1:3902-9097 GCF_000710305.1 Buceros rhinoceros silvestris | reverse complement strand
CCGCGCCTGCCGGCACCAGCCGCTGCTTGCCAGCAGCACAGTGGCCTCTGCCTTTGACTTAAAGCGCTGTTACTTTACACTGCTCCTTTACCTCCACCAGCATCTAAAAGGAGGTGAGGGCCTGATCTGGGGACTGTCAAGAGGAGAAGAGCCTAAAAAGTTGTCTGCTAAGGTGGGACCTTGCCCTGAGCAGTGAGCAGCTGCCCTCTGGTTTTGGGCAGGGCGAAGTACTCCGTTCTGCTGGGATGAGAGTGCCCAGGCGCACCCCGTGGGTACGGGGTGACAGCTGAGGTGGAATCTCACGGCTTGGGCAGGAGCAGAATTGGGCTGGTTGAGTGATGTGAAAGTCTGTCACCTCGTCTCCCTGCTGTCAGTTGATGGCCACCTCACTGGGGGCCCCGTGAAGAGTCACTCTCCACCTTTGCTTTTGCAGTGACCAGGTGATGGAGGAGTTCTTGAACTGCACTAAACAAACCAATTGCCCAGATGAGGCGATTAAGCTGGTAAAGCTGGCAGCGTCCCTCGGTCTTCCTTCATCGCAAAGTCTTAAAAGCAGAATGGAGAAGGAATTTGAACTCTCTGAAAAGCAGAGGCAAGTTGGAGTCCTTTGTGTTACTGCTGAAGGGAGATAGACACGGTGTTGGAGGGGTAATTCCTGCGGAAAGGCTCTGCCGTGGTGGCAGAGGGCTGGCCTCTGGTCGATCGACACCCCTGGAATAACACCCCAGTTTTGGTCACCTATCCCCGCTAGGCGGGAAGGTAGCTTTCTGTGACGGGGTTAGCCTTATCCACTGCTCAGGTCTTCTGTCACCTACCTTTCCTAAAATCTTGTCCCAGCTGGGTCTGGGCACCTAGAAGACTCTGATTTTGGGCTAGTAAAAGCAGTGGCAGAGGATGGTCCTGCACGTGGTTCACACGTTCTGAGGCTCGTGGTCAGCCGTCGGTACCCCTGGCCAGCCACCATGCTTCATTGCTGAGCTGCTGCTTGCGGCAGTACCCCTGGGGGACCAGAGTTTGGAGGCAGTAGTCTGGTCCAAGGGCATGAATAAATAGAAGTCCAGCACCCTTTTCAGCTGGCCCACCACGTTCTGGGGAACTGGAGTACTCTGTCTTTCCGAAAGGAGGTGGGCGTGCCTCTGCCACATGCTGGGCAGACCTGTCCTTTGAGGGCAGCAGGCATTGGATAACACCGCCTGTTCTCAAGCAGAAGTCACCATCAGGTGACTGCTGACGGGACTGTTTTATCTGCAGGAAGACACTGGAGAGTATCAGGTCAGACAGCGACAGCAGTGACAGCGACAGCAGCGACAGTGACAGCGATAGTGACCGTGACTAGCTGTCTCTCTCACCTTCCTTGGGAGAACTGGGAGCAACCGCTGCCTTGGCACCAGGAGGCTTCTGAGGAGTGAAATGACTGCAGGGACAGCTTCTGGGAGGTGCTGCGGCACCGAGTGCTCCAGAGCACCCATATGGGACCTGCCTGCCAAGAGCACGCTGTCCTTGTTGGCTGGGACCTGGCTGCTTCACCTTGGTAGCCTCACACCCAGCGTGGGCTACACCAGCAGAGTCCTCTCCACACCACTACTGCACGAGCCGGCTCCTGGGCCCCTGCTGGCTGCTCGGCCAGGTCCAAGATCTTGACAGCTTGAGCAAGACTTCTCTTGGACCTCCTGCAACATAGACCTGCACTGTGTTTAAATCCTTCCCAGCTCTAAACTTCAATGAACTACTTAAACCAAGCTTGTTCTGTGTGTCAAGGCTGTAAGGAACGCAGTGCTCCTCACCGGTGGTGCGGTTACTCCTCATGCCTTTTGGTGTCCAGGGACAGGCTTTGGACTGTGGATGTTAAAAAGCTACAACCTGTACAGCTGGAGACAGCATCTAATAAAAGCTGCCATTAAATACGAAGTGATTACTAAGTGCTGCAGGTGCAGTTCCTGCAGAATACAGCAGTAAAGCCCACGAGGCAACAGGGCTGTTCCCTTCTCTGCCTTGCAGTTCCCTGGCCCTCGCAGCGTTGTGCTGCTGCTCTCAGCTTGTAAAGGAGGCTGGAAGGGGTTTTTTGAGGTAGTTACCTTGAGAAGAGAAAGAACGGTCTGGTTCCGGAGAGGATTAAACATGTTTCAGTGAAAAGTGGTTAACGGACGAGTCTCTGTGGGGAAAACCAGCCCCTCTGCTCTGGAGAGCAAACAGGCCTGTTCAGAAATGGGGGATGACCACTGGAGGGTGGGGGTAGATGAGACCCCAAGGGCTTTCAGGGGTGGTGGTGTGTTCTGAGCTTTATTGTACCTACACCTTAAAACTGCAGCTACAGGAGACAAAGCCACAGCTCCTCGTTTCAGTGAGCAGGTTCTGGGTAAGTTGGATCAATCTGTCTTCACTGGGGGCAAGAACAAAGGGAAAGGTAAGCGAAGGGAGGAGCTTGCTCGCCCTGTGAGCTCTCATGATGGAGCTGAAGTCTGGCTTCTAGACAGAAACACCTGGTCTGCTAGAAGTAGGAAGATCAGGTTGGGCAAGAGGAAACAGGGCAGGGGTCAAGTCCTCCAAATTCACACTGACACCAGCTTACACGATGTCTTCTTCACTCTGTCCTCACAGGCGGGTTCCTTCTTTACAGGCGTAAAAACTCACGAGCAGACACACCCTGCCCCCATCAGTGAATCCCCGCTCCTCAGGAGGACCAGGACAGAGCTAAGCTTTGTCTTCCCCAGCTCACAGAGAAGGGCTGTTCTTCCACCGCCCAGCTGTGCCCCGTGGTTAAACAGGAGACGGACCCGCAGGAGAAAGGGGTTCAAGTCTTGTTTATTCAGCTGACAAAGTGGCAAGTCATGAATGGCAGGTTACAGACATCACTTTGGTTGGAGCACAAGCCCGCCGGGTAAGAGGGAAAACAAACTTGTTACACAAATTGTAGAGGAGCTCCCAAAGCTGTTTGTCAGGGTAGCTCCAGCCCAATACAAATACAACAGGTGGTGAAGTTAAACACAGTGCAAGGAAACAAGACTGTACCCGTGCCTCGATTTACCGCTGGCAGCCCCCTGGTTTGCAGCCCTTGGGAGACGGCAGCATCTCCTGCGCCCACACGGCTGCTGCTCTGCCCTCCCAGCTCACTGCACTTGAGTTGTTCCCAAGCCCACAGCGCTGGCGTACGCCGTCAAGAGATCCACAATCTGTTTTGTTTCTAGGGTCGTGCGTGCTTCCGTCAGCCAGTCATGTGCCACCCTCCTCGACTCCCCTCTTAACTGGTTGACAAACTTAGCCGCCAGCTCCAGGTCTCCGTGTTCGATGCAATAGGAAGCGTAAGACAGTAACTTAAAGGTGTCGAGGTCGTCAGGGCTGAGCTCGGCCGGTGGTTTCAGCTGCTGCGGGTGAAAGACAAGCAGTGACTGCAGGTAGGACAGGAAGTATTGATACAAGCTGTTCCTCGTCTCATCTATCATCGCCACTCGCTTTGCCAGTTTTTGGACCGTGTAGAAACGTGCGCGGAGGGCCTCCTCGCTGTAGACGCCCCGCGTCAGGGACTCCTGGGGGAGAGCCGCCGTCAGGGTTTCGGTAAAGGCGTTGTCGGAGCAGCTGGCTTTGATGGCCTTCACCGCGCTCTCCAGGGGCTCGGTGGGACTGTCTCCAGAGGCTGTTTTCATGCAGTACTTGAGGGCTTCGACAGAAAGCCACAGCTGATGGGCCTTTCTGGCTTCCTCTTCCGCTACTGCGTGACCTGCAAAACAAGCCAAGAGAGGGGCTCTCAGCTGGGGACACACGGATGGGCAGTGTTGAAGGGGAGCAGCAAAAGCACCCTCTGACCAGCCTGCGTCCCCAGGCAGCCGTCCCCTCGGCACTCGCTCTCAAAGCAAGGCTGTCCCGCAGCTCCGGGTCGGCACACACTGCTCTGGACTGGTACGGCTGGGACGTGCTGGCGCTCAGCAGTGTGCCAAAGCCAGGCCCACGTGCTGTGTGCCTCAGCCCAGGTTAAGGCGCCCAGGTTTGGGTCACGGGCCTGTGGGGATCGCGACTTTAGCCCTTAAAGAAACACGGTGTCAGTGCTCACTCGCGACTGCCTGCTCGATTCCCTTCAGCCTGGCGTAGGCAGTGTTGATATCCAGCGTGAAGTTGTCGAGCTGTTCCTGAGTAAGGCGTCGGAATTGCATTTCTTGTTCACTGAGTTTCTCCGCTAAGTTCTGAAAGAGAGCCAGGAACAAGGATCAGACCAGAGACAGCCGAGTCATTCTATTTCCCTTAATTTTAGCACAAGCTTTTAAAACAAGTGTGAACAAAGCCTGGGGGTGCAGGGCTTCCCTCCCTAACCCTGCAGGATGGTTCTTGTCCTGTGAAGTGTGTGCTCTGCCCCTTGGGGCCTCTCCTCCCTTACCTGCTCAAATTCCACCTTGAGTTCCTGCTCCTGGATCTTCAGGACGTCTCTCAGGTGGTCGGTGTGGGCCGCAGCCTGCCGCCGGAGCTGGGTCCTCATTTCGCTCTCCATCACCTCTCGGACCTCTTCGACCTGTTCACAGACAAGCAGTGGTTATTACACTGCTCTGTCCCTCGCTGCGATTCCGTCAGCCATCACCCAGGGTACATCTTATACCAGAGGCACTGACGGAGCCTGTGTTTCATCTTAAAAAGCTGCTGAGGTCTGTTTTCATCGCTGAGCCTTTTCCTGAAGATGTTAAAGAACAGCTTCGCAGCCCGCAGTGCCAGCACCGGCTGGTCGCTCACTAGGCACTTGGTGCAGTAACACCACAAACCAAACACCGGTGTTGATGAACCAGCTCCCAGCCGCGCTGACTTCACCTTTTCCCTCTGTGCTGTGCTAAATACCGAGCTGGACGCAGCTTAGCACAATGGTAACACCCCTTTTAGCTGATCCTGTCTAGAACAGCCCCTTCGGAGAGCGCAGGATAGCACCAGGGGCCTGCTGCAGGTTTACGGGGGAGCAGTTGAACAGGGGTTTTTTTGTTTTCTGAGGTTTCTGTCATTTCCCACCTTCCATTATAGTGAAGGTGACAGCTGAAGCAACTTCTGAGAGCTCAGAGTTAACGCCCGCTATGGCCCTGCTGTGCACGCACAGGCAACAGGTTGCCTCGCGTCAGTGCGAATGTTGCAGCTCACGGCCAGCATTTACCTCGTTTTCAGAGGCTGTGAAGACAGCACGAGTATTTGGCAGAGGCAGCCGCCCGCCCAAACAGCACTCCACCCCC
>NW_010389058.1:0-3809 GCF_000710305.1 Buceros rhinoceros silvestris | reverse complement strand
GACACACCGATTATTTGCCAGAGGCAGCTGCCTGCCATACAGCATCTCAGCCAGCAAAGCCTCCAGCGCCCAAGTGCCCACATCTGTGAGCTGCGCTTGCTTCCTGCCCCAAGCAGCACTAACATCCTGAGGAGATTCCACAGTCCTTTGGAAAGGAATCAAATCCCAGCCCCCTGGCAAAGCGTGTAAGGTCACGCTGCTCCCTCCTAGAGCAGGATGGAGGGGCTACATAACCTTAAGATGGCCAAACTGCTCAGATCCAACATGTATTTTTGACCCAGTAATCCCACGTCCGACAGCAGACAGGGATGTGAAGGAGCCATTCCCTGTTTCGCGGTTAGGATTTGACCGTTCTAACTTTGCAGAATTCTCCTTGCTCAACATCTCCTTTCCACGCCAAATTGAGGGGCTTGCCCTATCTCTCAGAACATCCTGGTTGCTCTTTATGGGCTTTCTCACACTCTTCTACATCCCTCTCGAGCCAGAGAGTCAACCAGGCGCGTTACGCCACCTTACCTTCTTCTCCTGTTCCATCTCAATCTCACTTTTGTGATGCTCCAGTGCCTTGGCCACAGCTGCCTCAAACGCTTTCTTATCTTCAAGCTTCTGCTTCTCCAGGGCTGACTCGATGTGCTGCTGTTCCCTCACTCGCTGCTCCGCCAGCTCCTTGTTCAGCTGGTCGATGCGACGATGGGCGTGTGCGATGAGGGAGTTCAGGTCATCTGTCGATAGCTGGCCCGCTAGAGGAGACACGGGGTGTTAGGAAGGGCTGCAGGGAAACCCACCTCCTCCTCAAGCACTTCAGGGGCTCCACGTGGTTGACTGAGCCCTCAACCTGTTCTAACACCCACCTGGAGCCACTTTGAGCCACACCTAGAAGCAAGTACTTTCTGTCTGGGTAGAAGAGAAGTTATCTTAGTTTCTCTGAAATTTTCAAGGCTATTATTTAGACTCCCACATCCAGGTGACACCGAGTGGGACAGCTGCAATTCTGATCTCTTCAAGTCCTCCAGCCCAGCTGCTCCCAGTCAGATTTCCTACCCCAGGTCTGGCTACTCAGAGCAGGGCGGGTCACAACCACATGGGTGTCTCTAAGGAGTTTGCAGGTTTTCTGCTGGGACAGGAGGACGACACAGGCTACGCCTGCAGCATGTGCAGATTTGATGACCTGAGAAGGGCACAGGCTCTGTACAGGCTGCAGCTCCTTCTGTGCTGGCTGCTAGCTCCATCGCCTGCATGGAGGACCAGGGACTGCTGGGGACTGCGGGGCCCAAGGCAAGCGCAATTCCACAGTCCTTCGGCCATGCTGCTGGCAAGGGCTGGGGAAACGCCTGGTCAGGAGGGCTCGGGGCAGCGGTGCTCGTGCCCAGCAGCTCTGAGCTCTGAACTTAACAGTCACAAAGAGAACGGGGGGTTTCTGCACTCCAGTGTTAAATTACATTTCTTCGATCAAATTAATTAAATTATAATTAACCTTGGAATCAAAGAGTCGATCAACACTTCTAAAATCAGTCAGAATGGTTTGAGTTGGGACTTTAAGATCATTCAGTCCCAACCCCCCCTTTATAATCTTTATTCATGAAGATTAAATGTGGAGAGCCAAGCCAACTTCAAATTAAACGGAGGTGGGTTTGGTGCCCCAGCTCGGAGCAGCCCTACACACGAAGTGCCTTGACGCTCCGTGGCGTCAGCAGCAGCTGGGGTACCCAGCGCCTCTCTCAAGGCAGAACCACTGCGAGGCGAGCCTGCTTGAGGACAAGCGCCCTCACACAGCCTCAGCCGGGCAAAGTTTCTGTTTCTCATTGGAATCTCAGCAGCACTCGTGGACGGGCTTGAATTCACGAGGGAAGTTTAAACCTGGCTTTCCCAAGGCAGCGATCACAGTGAGCAGGACGTGCTGCTAGACAAAGATTTTGTGGTTTAAACCAGGCACGCAAAATTAGTGGAAAGGGTGGCAAAGCGCGGCCCTCAGCCTGACACCTTCCAGGAACGCAACATTTCACCCCTCTGAGGATAGTGCCTGTAATTTCAAGTGGTGTACCACACAAACACAGAAAAGGACAAGGAGAAGAGCTGACGTGGACAGGACCAGAAGAAAGAGGAACTCACCTAAGTCAGTTATCTCTGCAACACAAAGAGAAGAGGTTGGAAAAGTTAATGCACATTCACCACAGCAGGTCAGCCATGCAAAAGTGAAACAGAAAACGTCAGAGCTTCTGATCTACAGAGACTTAAACAAGAGCCCAAGTCTTCAGGAAGAACAGTATGTCAGGTATAAAAGTCTCTCTGTGGCAGGCGAGGTGTAGCCCAAACCACCCCAACCTACAGTCCCCTCCAGAAACCCACAGACCGATGCTGAAGTTTAGCCCAAGCGAGGGATAGGAGCTGGGAGCAGGGAAGCGCAGCAGGACACAGGAAATTGTGGTCTGACAGCTCTAGGTTCTTCTAAATCAGAACTAGTCGGTTCAGAAACAAATTCCTGAGTGGCAGTGAGAGTCACGGCCCCTAACAGGTCAGTCCCGTGTCCTTCAGCGGGTCACACCTGCATGAGACAGGGTGCGTGGAGGCCACCAGGACCAGTAGGTTCCCTTTGCTCCCTCCAAAGGGCAGTGAGCACTAAAGCCAAGGTGGTCTCCCTGCACAAGGGGAGGCAGCTCCATCTCCAGGGTGCCTAAATCAAACCTTTTCAATACTAATACCCCAAAAGCAGGCTCCACAAACAATTTATTAATTTAAAATGGCTTTTGGAATCCCATTTCGCCCTTTTTCCTGTTAGAAGGAAAGCAGAAGAGAGCTCCAGTTGTAAAGCCCAAGCACCTCAAATAAACACAGGCGCATGAGCTACCAGATCTCAGGCAGAGCTGTGATACCATCAAACCCACCCGAGATGCCTGTTCACCTGCTGCTGTTGCTGCACTGGCTGTTGCTCAAGGTGAGTGTCAGTTCTATCTAGAAGTGCTGGGGTAGGGAGGGTACGAGCAACGAACTCGTTCAGTCTGTCGTGGATGGGAACACGTTCTTTATCACTGTTACAATGGTGTATCATAATCCTCCGATCACAGAGGGACAGCCAGCCAAATACTTGATGAGTGAGTGACAGGATTTGCTCCAGGTCTGGAGAGACCTGGCTCTCTTCCTGGAGTACCAGGGGAGGGAAGAGGTGAGCTTATCACACAGCAGCTACGACCTGAGAAGCGTGGCACAGAGCACAGCCGTTTCCAGAGCTCAGCCTTTTCCGAACACCGACAGCAGGTTACCCGTGTGAACTGTGAACTCATTTTCTCTTCAATACAACCAAACAGTGTGGACGTCAGGACGCTGTACTCCAACTGTAGTGGCTGTAATTACAGCAACGCTGCAAGCACGAGCACGAATTAACTCTGCAATCGGAGACTTACTCAGCCCCTTCCAGCCAGGCTCCACATCGGGGGTGATACTGTCCAGCTCTCGCTGAAACTCTTCTCTAGCTTTCGCCACAAGCTCATGATACTGAGCCACTATCTTGGCCTCCGATTGTGCTGCCTGAACCTGTAACAAACAAAGATGAGATTAGTTTTAGTTTTCAAGGCAAGTCCTGAAGACAGAGCCATACATAAATTAAAGCCATTGAGGTGGTGGCAGTTGTCGTTACCCTCCAGTCCATGAAAAGCAAACACACTTGGGTGAGAAAAAAAAAAAAAAACAACACACCAACCAGAAAAACCCACCCTGATGATATGGGACCTCTTGCATACGATAATTATTTGCTGGAACTACCACTAATCCTTGGCTGAGGAAGTTGGTCTCAAGGCCACTAGCGTTGAGTTCAA
>NW_010389057.1:19219-21294 GCF_000710305.1 Buceros rhinoceros silvestris | reverse complement strand
AAGGTGGGATTCAGTCTGTTCTCCTAAGTAAGGAGCAATAAGATGCGAGGTAACAGCTTCAGGTTGCACCAGGGGAGCAGGATATTACAAAAAAAAAGGCTGGATATTACAAAAAAAATCTTTACGGAAAGGATTGTAAAGCATTGAAACAGGCTACCCCTGGAAGTGGTGGAGTCACTATCCTTGGAGGGATTTAAAAGACATAGAGATGTGGTGCTTGGGGACATGATTTAATGTTGGACTTGGTAGTGCTGGGTTAATAGTTGGGCTTGATGATCTTGAAGGTCTTTTCCAGCCTAAATTATTCTATGATTCTAAGACCTGGAATCTGCGAAAACACAGTTAAAGACTTGGGAGAAAAGCCTGAACTCTAATTAGGAAAGTCTCTGCACAGGAAAACGATTTTCTTCACCTGAGAATGTGAGGATAGCACTTTTAGGTGAAAGAAATTGAGTTTTTAATTCCAATAATAAACTAGGAAGTCATTAACCAAATGTGCATGAGAGCTGGTTTGTACAGAAACCTTGCAAATGCATCCCTCATAGTTACTGGTAGGGTTATTGGGAAAAAGAGTAAAGGAGCAGAGGAAGAGGAAGCCTGATATGAGTGTTGGCAATGGGCTTCAGAAGAGCAATAAAGAGACTTGAGGGATTAACACTCCTGTAGACTTTGATAGGAACCGGTACCAAGATAAGGTATGCTTTCAGGGCTTGTACTTAAACTGGGCTGTTGGCAATGTCTTACTTGGCGTGAAGGATCTGTCTGTGTGCCTGATATGACAAGAGAAAAGGGCAGCAGGCTGATTTAATTTCTCTATTTTTAGTTGAGAAAATGCCCCAAGAAGTGGCTTATTTTCTTCAAATAAGGAGTGCTGTTAAGTGTATATGTGAGAAAATGTGCATGTTTAGGGGTATTGCTTTTAAATAAGCCCTCTCCTCACTGCAGGCTTGCAATTCTCAGCAGGCCAAAGCTTCCACATGGACTATTCATAAATGGACTGCAGTAAGGCATTGTCTCATCCTTTTGTGTCCAAAAGGATGCAAATATTGCACAGATACCCACATTTTCTGTCAAAATAGGACCCATTGTTTTCTACTGAAATTTAACTTCCCTATCACGACATTAGTTGGCACAGAGGAGGCTTTCCTCTTTTTAAAGTGGACAAGTGTTGGAAATAGAGAAAACACTTCTTTGGCAAAATTGAAAGCAGGAGACTGATTACTCTGGCTGCTGTGAATGTACACAGGTATAATGGCTAATCTAAAATCATTATTAAGTCTATAAAGCAGTGAAGCCATCAGTACCAGTAGGAAATTACACAGCATATTTCTCAATATTGGAACTGATCTCTAATGTAATTAAAACTGCTGTTATGGGTACTCGGTGAATAAGCTGGGATTTGGTTACCCCTTGCATTATTTAATTGTTGGTTATGACTGACAACGAGGGGGATAAATGTGATATTTTTCTATAGGTAAGTATTTGTAGAGCATTGAGGAAACAAAGATACAACCTTTTTAACCAAAGTCAGCTCATGATTCTTATGGATAAACAGCAATGAAATATCATCCTTGCTCAATTTCATAAAAGCTACAGATTATCACCAAGTTTCCTTTAATTGAAATATGTTTCTTTAGAAGTAGCGAAGATTAGGTCACATTTTTCCTTAGCAAAATCAAGGAATTTTAATGTGACCTTTGAGAGATCATTTTTCCTCCAGAAAAATGACAGCTGCTGTAGAGTTACAAGGTTGCAATGCGACATGGTACATGGGCAGCACAGCTATGTCTTAGTAATACAGCTGCGCATAAACAAATGTTTTACCATAAGGAGACACTAATGGACACTGCTTTTAGATACTGCTGAAATTCCTATGGGAAGGCTCATTATGTCTATGTGAACGGCAAAAGAATTCCTAGTGATGGATGGCAGAGCTATGAATGTTAAATAAACACTTGTGTTCTGCTCCTATCATGTAAAGTACTGTGCAAGAGTCACAACTGTTCTCTGTGTCAACTTTTCCTAGATACCTGTTCCTGAAGGAGCAATTTGTTATGACACCCTTTACTATTCAG
>NW_010389057.1:4441-19135 GCF_000710305.1 Buceros rhinoceros silvestris | reverse complement strand
CAGGACTAAAAATAATCAGTCATATGTCAATACGCATTCATACAATTACATACTGATGCATCAGCTTAAAGTAAATTATGTGTTGCAGCTGACAATTAATCTGCTATTCGATACACTAAGTACTCCACAGAGCCTATAGCTGCAGCTCCGTTAATGTTAAAAAAAATGTTATCTTTTGGAGTAGTACACTTACACTTTTCTTCCTCCCATGGCACTTATTTCAGAAAATGGCATTGAAAGTAGTTGGTCTTCCCATATGGATGTATGTAACTGTCACAAAGCTGCTGCTTTGGTGGGGCTGTTTGCATGGAGGTGGCCGATCTGGAAGATACAGAAACTCTCTACTCTTCTTTGTTACTCATTGAGATAACTTGACCTCAGGGCTGACAAGGGTTTGCTCTATTTGGTGTGTTTCCTCTTCAAAAAGAGTTCTTTTTTTTCAGGGAACAAAAGGTTTGTGCACAGTGTTCTTGCTTCAACAAGTTCAGGGAAAGGCTTACAAATGAACAGCTTAGCAGAACACATGTGCCTAGTTAGACATAAATATAAGACTAAAAATTTTGAGACTAGTGGAGCATGCAAGCAAGGTTTAAAAAGCAATTTACTGACCTCTGAGTTTCTCAGTCCGTTTGGATTCTTTTCTGCCTTCCTGTCATAAGGACAGAGATGCAGAAATGTGTAATCTTTGTTAATTTAGACACCATCTAGAACGAGCCCAGGTCTTCATTTGCGTTGTGAAGGCCTGAGTGTTTTGTACAATCCTAACACAAGTGCAGTGACTAGAAAAAGCATTGTGAAGCATCAGGTACCCCCCCCTTTTCTTTTTTAATTAATTATTGTAATGCAGTCTTCATGGAAAATCTTCACCTTCTTCAATTTACTAGTGTCTTACAGTTGTCTTTAATGGTGCCACTGGAATGTGTTTTCTGTGTTAAGTCATTAATAATTCAGGTTAAAGAGAGTGGGCCTTCAACAGCTGGATTTGCTGATGCATTTAAAATAAAAACACATTAAGCAGGTGATTACAAATGTTCGTTATTACAGATTACTAGAAGCATACATCTGTGAAATGGAGAGAGAAGCTTTATGGAGGAAGGATTACAAGTATAGTTGCAGCGTATGTACAATATTAACAAAGGTTCTTTGAAGGCAGAGGCTATGCAAAATTTATATGAAAGTTATTTCACTCTTTTTAATGGAACGTTTGTGGTAAAACTTCTGAATAATCAAAGGGATGGCTGTAGCAAAACTGTAGCACTGTGTAGTAACAAAAAGCAAGGAAGAACCATGTGCCAGAGCCAGCACCATAAATCCCTTTTTGGTAGGGTTCTTAAGGTAGACGAGAACAGAAATGTTCATTCAGGAAATGCATATTAAGTTCTTGTGGTTTCATACACCCACAAGATCTTAGAAGCAAGTTTAAAATTCCTATGGAGTAAAAGATGTACCCAAAAAAGGAGAGATGATGACAAATTCAGGAAACACTGAGGTAGAAGTGTTAGAAGTATACAACTACATCATGTTGTCAACTGTTCACTAAAGCTGAACGTAAAGAAATATGGCATGGTGTGTAATGTGCTACCAACCTCTAGCTGATATCCAGGAGTTTTGCAAGTTGTGGTGGTGATTATATCAAATAAGAGCCTATAGTGAAATGACCCATTTTCTTTAGTATATCTATGGTTGGGTTTTGCTCTTGATGCTCTCTCTGTGGTTCCCAATCCAGGAACAGGTCATCTTTTTTCACTGTGCACTGGTTCATAGTCTCATTCTCTATTCAATTAATTGAGGAATTACCATGCGTAATATTCCTAGAAACTGAGTTAGGAGGAAAACAGCTAATAATAGCTAAGAACAGAGGAACAGCTGTGCCACATCAGGGAGATACTGTGTCTCTATAGTTTCTTGTTTTAAGCAGACTGGAATTGTATGTGAATTCAGATGGTTTAATTCTCTTGCTGTCCTGTGGGTTTGGAGAAATGGAAATGTGAAGAGCATGTATGTTCTCTTATGAGGGTTTTAAACTTTCGTCTCCATCCAAGCAACAAGACACACTGTTATTCTCAAGTTTCCTGTCATTTGTGTGAGAATTCCCATTTGTGAGAGGAAGAAACTATTACAGCTCAGGGGAGAAAAGAGCCAAAGGGGGAAAAAAGACATCCCTCCTCTGCTCCTCAAGGAGTTCAGTTTGTAGATATGAATCTATTAGAAATGTTAAAAATAGATATGGGGTGAATAATTCTAAAATAAACACTATTGCAAGGTTTCTATAACAGTTAGTACTGTTACAGGTACTGTTACAGCGTACTGTTACAGGTTTGGTATCACCTTGTCTATGTCCTGGTAAACATGCAGATTTTCAAAATGTGTTTTTCAGGCTCTGTTGATCTTTTCCAGGTTATATTCAGTAATAAGTTAAGATACCAACTAAGTAACTTTCTTTCTCACAAGAAATAGACTCCTATGTAAAGGAAGAAGGAGGATTGTTTCAGATGCCATGTAATAACACTATTCCACAAGAAATTATTTATTTCAAGGTTTCCTCATGAATAAAAACAGTGAAACAATAAGCAATAAACCACTCTGATATTTTAACTATCTGTATTATACTGATATCAGTCGCAGTTTACTTCAGTTAAGATCATAAACCAGTTTCCTTTCTAAGCCTTTGTGATTCAGTGGGTTTTTTTCACCCTGTTGTAGCTTATCAGAAAGTTGCTTCTTTCTGCGTAACTTTGTTCATGTGTTGCGAGAGGTTCTGACAAATCTCTTGACACAAGCCGTGCTGAATGCTGAATTATTCACTTTGCTCTTCAGAACCCTGAATACCTGAACCACCTCCAGCTCGGTCAGGATCTCTGTCAAAATGTTATAGGGAAACCTGTGAGCTAGGAAGAGGGACATTCTTCCTTTATTCTTCCAGCAAAATGTTCTGTTAAAGTCTGTGTAGAAGGGGTGAAAAGCACACAGTTATCATCTAAATTTTATTCGTTGCCCTCTGCTGAATGGCTGTGAAGGCATCTAGTGACCTCAGGATGCTTTGTGAAGTTAAGGTACACTGCCTTCAAACGGAAAAGCAAGAGCAAAACTGAAGAGACTTTCTGCCATCAAATTAAAGTTAACAAACGTTTTTCGGTGGTTTGGGTTTTTTTCTTTCTTTTTTTCTTTTTTTTTTTTGGTTAAAAAAGCAAACATCCTCCCCAAGCAAAGAAAAATGAGCAAAAATAACACACACATCCAAAAAACCCCCAAACGAACAAGCAATCAAAAATACACACCTCTAGCAGAAATATAAATGGCAAATGTAATCAAAATATTTAGTTCATTTAAGGATTTCAAATAAAAATTGGGGGTGGGGGCCAATTTCAAAATAATGTTAAGAATACCATGAGGATAAGGGAAATCTGTTTCCTGATATTTTCATTTAAAACTTTATCTAACATGAACTGAAAAAGAATATAATTTCTGAAGTGTTACTTGCTATTTTAGGTTGCTAAACTTTCAGGTATCAGAGACCTATTTGGACTATTAAAAGTGAAACTTAATTTCCCTAAAACTCCTGCAAATGTCTGATTTCTTTCATGAAAAAAAAATCCTTTGTACAATAGCATGATTGGTTGAAGGATACAGTGGAATAGTGTTATTATTTTTATTTAATTTAAATTACTCTTTCCTATGGAAGAACTCCAGCATGTTGGACTCTGTACATTTATGTAACTTGTATTAGAAGAGTCCATTGTGCCAGAAAGTAGAAATTTTATTACATTTTAGAAAAATATGGAATCCCTTTTCTTATGGTTATACAACATTAGATTAAGAGGTAGGATTTTTTATGCACAAGAGTATACAGATGCGTTTCCCTACTGAAGACCAATATTTTTAGAAGTTGGTGAAAGATCATATAGAGCTGTTATCATCAGAGCAACTTTTCCAAAGGAAAAAAGGTGCATAATTGAATAACAGGATTCTGCCAAATATGATAGAAACGAAACAGGAAAAGTGTCATCTCCTTTGCAATGCAAGTAGGAAATCCGTCTCCTGATTTGATGGCATTCTGATCATCTATGTAAAACTCAAAACTGTGGCAGAAAGATGATTCTTGAACTTCTGTCATTATTTACAGTTTGGTTGTGGTCTTGAAATGCCACGTGATAATGTAATAGTTCATGGGGGGAAAAAAATGCTGATGTTTTAGGAGTAGATGTTAATTGTGGAGACAAAGCTGAGTGCCTCTTTTTGATGTAACAGTAGCTATGAACCTATAAACTAAGAAAATGGTAATCTTCCCCATATTACCAATTGCTGATTATGGTTCCATAATCTGAATCATAATGCTGAATCATTTCTGCAGCACAGTGAGGAGAAAACACAACCACCTGCAATAGATTATATTGATTTATTTTGCTGGCGGATGTGAGAGAGCATCATTGCTCATTAGATGGTAAGCTTAATTAGTTTTCTCCAGCACTGGATAGACAATATTCTCTTAATCTGTTCACACATAGGTTAGTTAATTTCAAAATCCCTGAATTATTGTTTAATTGTTTGGGGGTTTTGGGGGGTTTTATTAGATAGTGATAATTCTCTAGGGTTGATTTATAATAAAAAAATTATCTTTTATGTGGGAGGGAATTATGGATGAAAAGTCACATAGGAAATATCCACTGTGACCTGCCTCCTCCACTTGGAGTCTACAATATTTGCCTGAGAATGGAGATTTCGGTGACAAGCAGTTGATGAGAAAATTCCAGGAAGGAGAAGGGAGATGGAGAGAATCGTCAAACCCAGGCTGAGAGCTTTCAGTGACGGATGAGTAGAAGCAGCAGTCTGAGATTTCCCATTTGAATTGCACAGGTTTTTGAAGTGCTAAACCCTGTGGGTTCTCCCCGCCTATTGAGGTTAGGTTCTTTGGTCTTCTAGGCTCCAGGTTGAGAAGAGACTATTTCAGTGCTCAAGTTGATATGCTTCCCCTCTGAAATGCTGGCCCAAGGTGAATGGGCTCCACCTGTTGCTGATTGAAGGCAAATCCATGCCGATGTGCTGTAGGAGGTGCTAGATGGCCAAGGTCACAGTTGTAGGGTTCACAGGCAATTACAATTACCCAGAGTTTTCTGTGAGCCTCTGTCCCTGCTCACTTCTCTCTTTAGCTGATGTAGCAGTACATAGCCTGCGTGCTTTACGTCCTGCTCCATGGAGTAGCTCAGAAGTGGTACTGCTGAGGGCCATGCTGGGATGATGTCTCTCAAGGTCAGTGTGAGAAAATAAAGGGGCTTGAGAGTGGGATGTACCTTCCTGTCGGGGTCACCAATTGTTGGGGGGTCTCTCCCCAACTGGTAGGGTCACCAGTTGTGGTGGGCACCAGTTGTCACTATCGGTTGGGATGGACAACGCGACAACAGCTTGTGTGCACACAAAGCCTTTATTGAAATACAAGTGCAGCAACTGCGCACTGCAACTGCTCTGCGTTCTCTCTTATCACAATGCTTTATAATCTTCTAGTACTTTGTTTATTATACGTGCCCTACTTGGATTGGTTTTTAAGTGTACTCTCCTCCAATCAGCAACTGACCAAGCCTCTCTGTCTCCTCCTAAATGACATGCCTCCTATTGTTGACTGACAGCAGGCTAATTCAGCTTCTTCCCTGCCGGGGTCACTCCCACACCTTCCTGTCTTAGCTCTGTGGTAACAAGAAGAACAGGGATCTCAGAGGGGATATCCCAAAACATCAAAGCCCTTCTCCTGACACCAAAATTGCTGTTAAATGAGCTATAATAAACAGATCAAGCTGCTTCTTAAAATGAATGACGAAAATTTCTCTTGCTGAGCTTAACGAGAAGTTCTTGCAGAACCTCACTGCCTGGGCCAAATATTCCCTGAAATGCCAGCTGAAGTGTATTCTATGCCATTGTCTCACCTGTTAGTGATGAATGATCTTATTGATGGCTTTTTTCTTTTCGAAGGACCCTAAGATCCTTCTAGAAGACCACTTTCTGAAGAAACACAGCCTGTGCCATGTTTTTCAGGGAGGCTTGTCCACCTCATGAGCCTATTTCTTACTTTTGCTAGTGGGGTTTTGTAACAGTATCTTTTGCATCTGGTGGAATTTTTTTCCTACTTTTTCAAGGTCCTAGTGAAGACCCATTGTAGTAGTTTCTTCTGATGACTGGTATTTTCTGGAGCAATAGATAGTGTGTGTTAGATGATACGGACTTCTCGAAGACTTTTTAACAGTTTGAATTATTTCCATATTACTAAGGAAGTTTCTATAAAATATGATTTTCTGAAAAAAATTCCTTGGGTGAGCTTTCCAAAGCAAGTCCTGAGAAATTTCTACTTTTTTGTATGCTGGTCACCAGTCAACTTCAGTGGAATACTTACTTTCAAACCACCAAGGCTGCTTTGAACACGCAACTCCTTCCTCCTTTACTTCTCCCCTACACCTCCAACCCACATTTCTCTGGCAAGAAAAAATGTAGCTCCAGTTTAGATAATAAGTCTGCATTTGTCATGGGATTAGTTCCTTAAAGTCTTTGACATCAAGCTGGAGAAAGATAGGAGGATATTTTTTGTTAGAGTGTTTCCAAATAGAAATTGATAATTGCTACAATCCAAATAAACTGATGGTGCAGCTAGCTTTTTGAAGCAGGGAATGGTTTAGTCTCTTTCAGTCTCCTCTCTCTGTAACCTAAATTTGGCAGAGGCTGAATGCAGGAGAGGAAACAGGAAAAGCAGGAACATTTATGCTTTCTTAAAAAATCAGGATCAGATATTTGGATCATATATAAAAACACCTCTCAGTACTTTTTTCTAGTTTATTATTGTCTGATCTGACCAGTTCAGAGAGTTTTTTGGTGGGCAGATTAGGAAATACATAGATAGTATTATCAGGAACGAAGAAGACAAATAATTAAAAAATCACAGTCTTTAGGAGAATTAATCATGGAAAAAGCACAGCTGGTGTGCACTAGAGGCAGACCTTCATACTTAGGCCCATTCTGACTGAGCTCAAGCAAAATGCCAGGAGTTGGTCATAATAGAGTCCAAGCTTGCCATTTAAAAAGGAAAATGAAACAGAATGGCCAAACAAGAAATGTGTCAGTGCTATAAAAGGATATTGTCAGCAAATATAGATCAAGCTGATCCTGTAAACAGTGAAGAATAAACCTCAGGACAGGAGAGGCCTCACATTTTAGGGGAGCAAAACCAAGCCCGTTTAACTTATCAGGATCCCCGAAGTCATGACTGTCTCAAAAAGAAAGGGCAATCCAAAGAGCTCCAGAAAGCCTTGTTAATTTTTTTTGTGTTGCAAGCCCACAACACAAACAAGGGTTTGGTACAAGAAAACACCTGATCAACTTAATTGGTTAGAATAGCGCCTTTCCAGTGCCTGGCCTAGCAGGATACAGAATTTTGTGGAACATCTTGTCATACCATTTGCAGGACTGCTCTCTGCAGATGCAGACACCTTAGGTGACATCAATGTATCGGCTTAGAAAATGTGTGAACTGTATACATAATATCTGGCTGTAAAGGAATTGGAAAGAAATGTAAAACTTTTTGGGATTACCAAACTTTCCAAATGAAGTACATGGACATGCCTCCATGGTAGTAGAGAACTCTGTGGTATCCATCAATCCACACAACACAGCAATTGCAGTATTACTAGGAAATAAAATGTTTGCAGAAAGTGATAGTACTTTTAGCCTAGAGGAGTTTCAGATGTACCTGCTCCCCATACTCGGGTTTCAGTGTAATGGGGGCACAACTTGCTCAGCTGGCGTGCCCTTCCTTTCACAGTTAGATATTCTCTTTTTGAACTCCCAAGTGGAAGTAGAAGAGTTCCAGCCATTACATGCTCACCATTGTCCTTGAAGTCACTGAAAAAATGTCAGATAATTTCCTGACTTACAGTTCCCCATGTAACAACAAAGCATCACTCTTGTGTTTGCTTTGTGCTTGCTTTATGTCTAAATTGATATTTATATCTAAGGCTGTGTTCAGATAACTGTTTTGGTTTAGAGCAGCAATGTGCATACACTGGTTGTCCCTGTTCCCCTGGAGCTCCAGGTGCATGGCAAATGCTCTCTAACCTATGATGAGATACATCAGATCAGATGCTTACTGAGCATATGTATTAAAACAAATGCAGGGTGGGGATGTTCTGTCTGGGGGACCAAACTAAAGTTAGTATGAGGTAAAACCCCCAAACCACTTTTAATGAGGGGGCATCAGGACTAACTGCTTTGATTTATGGATCTATCCTTTTATAACAGGTATTTGACAATGTATGTAGACATAGCCAGAGCTGAGCAGTGTTGTTCATCTGGAACATCAATATTAGGTTCCACTTATCACCCACTGGCAGGAAAATAGATTTCCGAGGTCACATATTCCTTTCCCTTGTTCTATACTCTACAGTCTTGATGTTTTTAATGGCTGGATTTGAGGGCGAGTTAATTATTTGGATTAAATCCATGCCTGCATATCTTAAACTGACTTCTACATGTAGGTGAGTAAACCTCACAAAAGGACTGACATCTTTTTCATGAACAAACTTCTGAACAGAATACTGTAGATCACTATGATGAATCCTGTTAATTAGTATGAGAAAAAAATCACATCCATGTAACAGATGTAACATTGCCAGCCTGAAGTACATTAAAATATAGAATTTATTGAAAACAACGAAACGTCTTGGGATCTTGGTATTTGCTTTCCTGCTTACAAATCATTAGGGTCCATTTGCTTCACAGATACTAACTTTTCTCTACAATTATGCGGCTTAAAATTACTTTGTTGTAAAAAAACAACAAAAGAAGAGGTTATGTTGTCTCGTTTGTGTTTTCTGAAGAAATGTTAATGAAAAGGCCAAAATCCTGACAACACTGAAGCCAACTGAGCAAAATCATATCATCTCCCAGTGACACAGACTGGACCAGCTCATATCCCAGCTACAGCAAGTTACTGTAAGCAAAAATCTGTCTTCAGTGCAAGTAACAGGTTGTCCAAGCGAGTGACTCCCACTGTGAAGGAAAAGGGGCAGATTATGTAAATTGTATTCTCTAAGTAAATCTTGGAAAACTGTGTGGGAGCAGTCTGCATGGACTTAGGTCAAGAGCAGCCCTTACAATAGGCATGAGCAAGGAGACCTATGGGAAAAGCAGGCTGTGTTCACCCCACTAACGTGAAGCTCAGGATGAATCAGTTTTAATTTAGAGTAATTTCTATCACCACCCAGTTGCTGGTACATGAAACCTCCTGCTGCCTCTTTTCTACACAAAGGCTCAGGCAGAACTACCCTGGCCATTGTCAAACCTCCAGAGGTGCTGCAAGGCACTGGTGAAAATGCTGGTGCTATTTGCATCATTACACAAGTGATAAAGGCTTCCCCTCTATTGTTCTTTAGAATCATAGAATCATTTTGGTTGGAAGAGACCTTCAAGATACAGTCCAACCATTAACCCAGCACTGCCAAATCATCACTAAATCATGTCCCCAAGTACCACATCTACATGTCTTTTAAATAATTCCAGGGATGGTGACTCCACCACTTCCCTGGGCACCCTGTTCCAGTGCTTGACAACCCTTCTGGTGAAGAAATTTTTCCTAATATTCAACCTAAACCTTCCATGGCACAACTTGGGGCAATTTTCTCAGGTTAAATTAAGCCCATTTACTCTCCAGGGCATTTGAATTAGCTCATTGTCAGTGAGCTGACCCAGGCTCCCCAGTGACCCTTTCTGTTAGGGAGATGGGAGGCAGCTCTCATCAGCCAGTTCTCAAAGCAGGTATTTGGAGGAGCAGACCACTATCCCACCCTATCCCACTTCTGCAGCTTCCCCAGGGAGCTTAATGAACAGAGGGAATGGTCTGGACAGCTGAGGATAGTTAGAGGGTTTACATCCTGGAAGACACACCTTGTTTTTTCCATAAAAGTACGTGTGGAAATGGGATATTGACCTTTTAGGAGAACAGAATCAGCTAGGGGTTGCATAGTAAGTAGTTCACTTTGACTTGTCTCCTTACATGTCTGTGATACATGCTGTATTTATTTTATTTATTTTAACTGGGAGAATTATGTTCCCCCTAAAGTTGAGCTGTGATTTTATTCAACAGCAAAACAGGAGGAAAAAGTACCATTTCAGGTTTAAGAGTATTAAAACCCTGGAATTACCTGAAATAACCATGGTAACAAGCTCTGAAGCAATGGCAGTTGCTCATATTACCATAGAAACAGGGCTTAAAAAGAGGGAATTACCTATAATTTATCTCTGTTGCTTACAGTGACAAGAATATAACATGTATTTTTTGAAAAATACACACATGTTTTGCCTATAGTAACTGTCAAGAAGTTATTAAAAAATTATTTAAAGATATTCAAAAGGTACCATTTATTATTTGTTGCCATGGTTATTTGTTGTTATTAGTTCCCACAAGAATGACATACCAAAAAAATGGACAATTTTAATAAAATGTAAAATTTTCTAGTTATTGATATAACAAAAGATAAAGTAAGATTTTTCTAATTTTAAATAGGCAAAAATTGTTTAATTCTTGCTAAAGAATAATTTCTTATCTGAGCAGTTGTGCATTGGTACTGCGTACCACCTGAAATGGCAGTAGGTGGAGGAGACCACAAGTTAGTGGCAAGCCCCAGACAGGAACAGGCCCTTTCCTTGGCCCGTGGACACCTGTGGATGGAGAGGGGAAAAAATACAGTGTGTAGTGAAGCTGAAGAAGTGAAAATGAAGCTTAAAGCCCCTGCTTTAGGTCAAATCAGGCGTCTCCATGTTCCTACATTTTGTGGAGAAGTAGCTAGTGAAAACTAGAAAGAAATATGTTTCAGTGATTCACGTGGCAGCTTGAAGTCATGTGCTATATCTCTTTCTCCTGCCTGTGATGACAGAAGATCCCAAAGCCACAGTCATTCATTAGGCTGATTTGGAAAACTCAAGAATAATTTCAAGCTGTTGGTCTGTTTCCTGTATCTTACTTGTAGAGTTCTTGGTACTCTGAGATGCTACACCAAGTTATGTATATTGTTTGAATTGTGTTAGGCGCTCTACATGGCTGGGGAGGTTTAATTTAGAAATACATTTTCTTTTTAAGCTTTCATGAACAGGGATTAGCAATTTCACTAATATATCTTTAGTTTCATTTACAGTAGGGATAGTACGATCTGCTATTTATATCAGCAGAGGATAAAATTGGCACTCTGCCTTTGTTGGCTGAAGTGAGAGCAAGCTGAGTGTGTGCAAAACTGGCAAGGCTGGACGGCAATAGAGCAGGTGGGCAGAGGTCATTGTGGTCAGTGAAGAGTGAGGACCATTATCTATGTGCAAAATGATGGTGTTTCGGATCAAGAAATTGACGCTTTTCTTCTCCAACAGCACAGCAGAGCTCTTTTCTAAAGGGGAACTCTGAATTGAAAAAGTTAAACATAACCAATGTCTCTGGACTGCTGTTAACAGTATTGTTAACAGCAAGCATTGAGGTGGCATGGAAAATGAAGAATGCTGCTTCTTGTTGCGCAGTCTTGAGCATATAAGCAATCAGACTTGATAGAGATCATGTCATACAGAAGGTCTTCATGGTATGGACAGTTATTCTTTAAAAAACACACCTTAATCCCTGCCTTTCCACACATTCCACTCCACCCCCACCCCCACACAAAACAAAAAGCTCCAACCAGACAACATCACTTGCCCAAAATGTTTAGTATCATCAGGCATCAAGCAAGCATTTATGCTTATGAACGTACTACAAGGTGCTTCTTGTTAACTATGCTAATGTTGAAAACTGTACAGAGTAATTCTGGTTGGAAGACTCCTTCAAGACCACCAAGTCTAACTGTCAACCCAGAACAGCCAAGTCACCATGAAATCACATCCCTCATATAAGGGACTGCTGATAATTATCACTGTATAAATCTTAATAACAATAGCTAGTTAGAACAACAAGATTTCACTCTTCCTATTAGCATCTACAAATCTTGTGTTAGATTTAACTGAATTCCAAAGGGAAGGAGCATTGGCAATTATTAAAATTATTTAAACATGATTAAATAATGCCATTAAATAAATATATGGAAGCAGACAGTAGGAAATAATAGTAACTAAAACACACTTTCATGTTAAAATGAAAGATTCAGCTTTGATAATTCCTCCAGCATTTTATAAACTGCTTGTATTTATGTAGTAATGAAAAAATATAAACCTGCACATATTTCATTGTAGAGGAAATAAATGAAGCCAAGTCTGAGGAGGCTTGTGTTTAATCATGAAATGTGCAACATTTGGCTGTAGTGAATTAGCCATTTGTCTTACTAATGCAAAGCCTCACCAGAGCTAGAGGCACAATGGACAAAGTCAGTGGTTTTGCATGGGTGACCTCTAGGGACCTTGGTAAAATTTCTTCACAGACACAAAAAGATCTGTTTTCAGAGTCGCCCTGGTATCTTAGTTAATGTGATCCTGAAGTTGCAGCCACACCTCCCTTTCCCCCTGGATTGTTAGCATATCGGTGCAAGAGCAGTGTATGATTCGGGTTGGAAGAAAATGAATAAGGCACAATGAGGTTTTGTTGTAGGGTGATTTGTCATGTGGCTTCCGCAGATAAGAAATCCACGGTAGCACTTATCAAGAGTTGCAGCATATCTCATAATCCATAGCCTCTCCTCTGCGTGTTTAGCAGGACTTGTTTTGCTGTAGGGCTTGTCTTTGTGTAAAAAGGTGGGCTAAGGGAGGGGATATTTCTGGGCTTCAGTATCTGAACACTCAGAAATTTTTTTTCCTCAAGAAGTGAATGTTTTGATTGACTCATTTCTTCTTTCATTAACACAAATCATATCAATCAAATAACTTTCAAAAAAAGGCATTAATATTTGAAGCCTTCTTAGATACGAAGGCTGCAGCGATATTAATCTTTCCATTTGTATAACACTATTTAAATTATTAGTATTCCACTCCATCAGGCTTTCCAGAAAACTATGTGTGCTGTTCATTGTCCTGGCAATACTGTTTCATTTTTGCCTGAATTGAGAGCCTGTGAATTCAGCCTTGTGGATCCTGCATGCCTGATTTTGGTAGGAAGGGCATTTCTGCCCTCATGTGTATCCTTGTCTTTCTCTATTGCTGCAGCTGGGACAGCTCAGGTAAGAGGTTTGATTTAAATTAACGTGTTAATTTAGCAAGTGTATAACTTTAGGATGGAAATGTAACCATTATTGTGCCTTTGCCACAGCTGGTTAGAATAAAGACATCTAGAGTCCAGGTAAAGTCTGGATGATGGAATTGTTAATGTTTCAAGTGTTCATGCTGTGAAATGCTCGAGCTTTTGTCTCTGGAGCTTTTTCTGGCAGCGTGTAGAGTTGAATCACTGAAGAGTTGTGAGTTTTGAGGACTGTGAGAATTAGTTTTGGATACAAAGAAGTATCTTACTTTCGGGTTGCTGGCATTATGGGGAATAACTGCAGCACTGTGGATACAAGATACACCTTCACCTTCCTTCCTTGAATGGCACATTCTGTAGCATGGCTGCAGAATTGCTGGATCCGTCAGGTCCCAGAATAACCTATAAGATTCGTTCCCTCTCCATGTTTGTGTTAAAGAAACTTCTTGTTAAATTCCTAAAAGGTCTTGTGGCACATTGGAAGGCATTCCTAAATTTTCATGTGTCGTAGCCATGCAATGCTGGATTACAGCATTGCCATTGCTAATAACAAGCCCAAATGTTCAAGGCCTCAGGGCTGATCTTTGTCAGGATTGGTGGACTTTCTTGACTTACCTGTAGCTTTGTTTTACTTGGTTTAGCTGTGATAGAAGTTTCTTTAATGGACTAAGTGTCTATGGCTAACTTTTTTAAACTTTTGCTATCTTTGCATGGTACAACCTTTTCTATAAATAGCATTAACAAGCAGTTATTCTGAGTAGAATCAGAAATTTATGACTTTAAGGTAATTTGTGTAGTGTAAAAAGAGGCCTTGATGATAGAAGGTGCAGGATATGGCATAGAAGAAAACTGGCATGGGATAATAAGAGATATGTGTTGGCTAGGAAGACCCAACAGATATTAACAACTTGCCAAACACTGGCTAAAAAAATGCAAACCTGGAGCTGGAAAAAAACTGGCTTTATAGGTTACAAAGAGAACAAAGAAGTATCTAATATATGAAAAGGGCACCATATATAGTAAACTTAAAGGCAACATGGAGCTGTGGACTGATGAAGAGGGAGCAAAGGAGTAAAACACTGTTTGCAGGCGTACAAAAAGTACCCCAAGTGGATCCAAGAGTGATGAAGAAAAAGTCCCGCCAACATAAGCATTATAATTCTCTTTTTGAAGGACTGCAGATGCTCATAGGTTGTTGTAACCCATTTCCCCCCCTCTTCTGCCAACTTTAGGATGAAAACACCAACTTTAAGACTCATAGGAGTAGTGGAAACACCAGGAAATGGGCTACAGACTAAGAACTTTGTGTAAAACAGTTAAGAGTGTTACAACTGTTATTGAGGTTTTTTCTGTATTCTGGCAGTATTATTATCCTTTATGTATTTTGTAGCAAACAGTTCTGGACTGACAGTGATCAGACTTAAAATTTCAATCACTTTAACAGTATAGTCTTGGCTTTAAAGATAGAATGTATTTCCTCATTTTCCATAAACAAGGTATTGAACAAGACAGTATAGCATTCC
>NW_010389057.1:0-4347 GCF_000710305.1 Buceros rhinoceros silvestris | reverse complement strand
TTCCTGCCCTCAGAGTGTGGGCAAAAGGCTTAGTTTTAAACCTGTGGACAGATTTTTCAAATACCTGACAGTGCTCATGTCTAACTGTGGCTATCCAGAACACCAGTTCCTCATTTTTCCTCCTGAAGGTGACTTTAATTACTCCAGTTCAAAACATGCTGCCATCAAACTGTTTTCCTCACTTAGGTGCCTTAACTTAAATAGTGTGAATATGACCTTAAGGAGGCAAAAAGCAGCACAATGCATGCCTGCATGTGTGCCTGCATTCTCTGTGTGGAAAATATTAATCTGCAAGTATATTTTTCATGTTATCTGCTTAAAATGTATTACCTTGGGGCAAAGACTCAGAGTAGTCATCTGCATTATTTCTAGCACTGCTGACTGATAGGAGTCTTAAGCACAATCACCACGCAAATACGTTAATCTGAAAAATGATGACTCCTGTTTGATGGAAGGAAAAGACACCGTGCCTACAACTTGTTAGTATTGTTTCAGAGCTAATGATACCAATCTTTGTTACAAAATAATCTCTTAAAAAGTACTGTAATTAAAACTAAGTTGGTATTTAAGTAATCCACCCTGCTTAGAGTTCTATTAAAATACCAGTCATGATGGGGATAATTAAAAAAAAAAAAAGTTTTTTCCTATTGGTACCTTTGAGAAGCTGCAGTAATCTATGTTGTACAAATTTTCTTTTCATGGGAGGTCAGGGAGAGAAGAAAACAAGCTTTTCACAGATGGAGGAGATAACAGGCTGAATAACCTCATTCATCAGATGCTGTGACTTGACTGGTATCCCAGTGTTCAGCATAGGTTTCCAAACCTTCTGACCCTTTGCCCACTCCCATCTTCTGAGTAACCTCCAGAAGATTACGGTCTGTCAAAACCTTTGGACTGATATTTAGGTTGCTAAGAACAAGCTTTAGAGAAACCTAAATGAAGCACAGAGGGTTGTGGTTTCTTAGCTGACTGGAACTGAGACTTGAGTCTGACCCAACCTTCAGCATCAATGTCCTGAGGGGGTCTCAGTGACAGAACATTTTACATGGATAGAGACAGCAGTACTGAGCTGCTGATCCTGTGTCACTAGAAACTGAGGGCCTGCACACCAGAAAAAAACCCAAAAACCCGAAAACCAAAAAACCCCAACCTGAAATAGAGTAATTGAATTGATTCTCAGAAAGCTCATGATAAAAAAAGGGAAAAGGGAATCTAAGAGGATGAGAACTGAAAGCAAAGAAGAACTTAAAATATGACTAGCTGGTGCCATTCTTATATACAATGATAAAGAGTCAGCATGGCTGTTTCGGTAATGAACCCCATTCAAATTGAAAATTTGAAGTCATAAAGTAATGTGTCTCAGATGGACATATCTTCCTTGCTTCAGTTTGATCTTCTCATTTGACTCCATTTACCTTGTATAAAGGAAAGAAAATATCTGGAAGAGAATTGAAATTGCAGGAGGAAGGAGAAGAGGAAACATACTCAACTGTGAACAAGTCCTTGCTTCTGTAGTAAAGCCTCTTTTCAGACAAGCAGCAACTGTGGTACCAATGGACACATAGTGGAGCTCTGTGGCCCTGGTGAAACGCAAGACAGGTGTTTCAACTATATACTTGTTTGTTATATACATTTTCACTTATGCTGTATAGAAGTGCTGAGAAGTGGAAAGGTCCTCTTGGACAAAACCAAAGTTGCTTGCAAGTGATGCTTTCATTTGTGCTTACATCTGTCTGTGGTGAAGACTGAAACAGCACATGTAGAATATTCTGAAATGTTTTCTATATTCTGGGACTTTTCTGGATGTACCAGAATGCCACTAAAAGCAGGTGTCTTACTGCTTGGTAATCCTACCAGGAACTGGAGATGCTCCTGTGTAACAGGTTTGGGAATCCCCAAGTGTCTTCAGTTTTGTCCTCAAGTTTAGGTCAATCCACAGGGTAGTAAAGAATATACTGTACCTTAATTTGGTGTTAAGTAACAACCTCACACTGAAGTAACTGAGTATACTTTTGTGGCTAATGTGAAGCATGAGCACTGGCTGTTTTTGACCAGGCCCTCTGTCTCTGCATATAGTTATGGATAAACTGAAGTCCTTGCAAGTTCTCCAAGATAAAATTATGTCAATATTTTGAATGTTACATTGGAATATGCTGATAAAATGTATTAACAACCTTAAAAGAATACCAAACAAACTCTCTTATAAACGTAATATAGCGGCCCCTGTTTATAACTTCCTCTCCACAACTACCTGAAATGAAGGTAGTAGCAAGTTGGGGATTGGGCTCTTCTCCCATGTAACAAGTGACAGGATGAGAGGAAATGGCCTCATGTTGTGCCAGGGGAGATTTGGGTTGCATATGAGGAAAAATATCTTTACAGAAAGGATTGTCTAGCATTGCGACAGGTTGCCCGGGGAAGTGGTGGAGTTCCCATTCCTGAATGAATTTAAAAGATGTGTAGATGTGGCGCTGAGAGACATGGTTTATGGAACCTGGCAGTGCAGGGTGAATCATTGGACTTGGTAAACTCAAAGGTCTCTTCCAACCAAAAAGATTCTGTGATTCATGTGGCTAAAAATAATTATTTTAAAAGAGAGATGAATCCATAGGAGAAACAGTCATTACATATGATTTAATTACCTTTATTTTTTCCTAAATTCAAACATGGAAAAGAACAAAAAATATTTACTGTGTAATATAGGACCATGAAGATGATGAAGCGACAGGAGCATGTCTTCTATGAGGAAAGGCTGGAAGAGCTGGGAATGTTTACCCTGGAGAAGAGAAGTCTGAGGAGGATCTGATCAAAGTAAATAAATATCTGAAGAGAGGGTGCAAAGAAGATGGAGCCAGGCTATTTTCAGTGATGCGTAGAGACAAGGCAAGAGACAATGGACACAAGCTGAAACATGAGGCTGTCTCTGAGCATCAGGAAACACTTTTTTACTGTGAAGGTGCACTAGAACAGGTTGCCTAGAGAGGTTGTGGAATCTCTGTCCTTGGAGATATAAAAAAGACACAGTCCTGGGCAACTGGCTCTAGGTGGCCCTACTTGAGCACAGAGGTTGGACCAGATGACATCCAAAGCTTCCTTTCCACCTCAACCATACTGTGATTCTGTGGTTCTCCTGCGTTTACCGTATTTCAGATGTCTGTGGAGAGAAAAGACAGAACATCCAGGTAGAAAACATGACTTCTCTTCCAGTTGCTGCTGCTCAGGTCTGTTCTGAACAAGTGCAAAAGCAGTGGTTTGCCAGGAAGTGGCAGCCTCTCATAAGACATCTCTCTTCATATGGCGCATTAGGAGTGAAAGGCCTGAACTCTGAAGTTTCTACCAGCTGATTTGCATCTGGTTCCCGACCAATACAAAATTTTCCTCTAAGGAGGCTTTCCTTTTACAAAGGAAAAAGGTAAGTGAGGGTACAAAAGAGGCAAATCGGAAATAGTGGGGATAGCACCTCCATTTTTAACAAACACAGTACTTGCTATTTCGGGTGAAAAGGTGAAAAAATATGAAATAGTTGGAAGGATTATTACTTCCTCTGTAAATGTCAAGTGAACACATTTCTGTTGGATGCTTTGGAGATTGAAGTCCTGCAGAGTAGTTTATTTTTAAAATTGTAGCATTTGGGATGAGGTCCTATGGACATTTGTTGTTTTGTTTTAAGTTGGTGGGGGTTTGTTTGTTTGTTTGTTTGTGTTTTGTTTTGTTTTGATGTGCATGGATTGGGGCTAGCAAAATGCCTGAAAAAATAGTATCAGAAATTCCTGTACCAATGAGTGGGGTAATGCAAGTTTCTCATTAAAAGATCAATGAAATAGTTTCAGGGCAATAACTTGTACAAGATTTGTTTCCATTTGCACAGATGAAAACTGGATTAGTCTATAGGAACCATTCATTGGATCCCACCTTGGGGCAACAGGTTTTGTGTGTCTTCTGTTTCCTTATTGTAAACAAGCAGCAAATCCCTCCAGTCACAGAGCCTATATGTTCATCCTGGCTTGGATGAGCATACACTTCACTGAATAAAAAGCTGGATGGATGGCCAGGCCCAAAGAGTGGTGGTGAATGGAGTTCAATTCTGTTGGCAGCCAGTCAGAAGTGCTGTTCCCCAGAGCTAGTGTTGAGACCTGTTCTCTTTAATATCTTTATCAATGATCTGGGTGAGAGGATTGAGTGCAACAAGTAAGTTAGCAAATGACACTATGTTAGGTGGAAGTTTTGATCTGGTTGAGAGTAGGAAGGCTCTACAGAGGGATCTGGACAGGCTGGATCAGTGGACTAAGGCCAATTGCATGAGGTTCAACAAGCTCAAGAAAGTTTTGAGATGCTACTTTCAAGTTC
>NW_010389056.1:44520-44819 GCF_000710305.1 Buceros rhinoceros silvestris | reverse complement strand
ATAGTTAGGTGACCTCTGGTGTAGGAATGAACATCATTTCTGGTGGTCAAAATACACAGAATATTCCATATATGGTCTCTCTTTAAATCCTGTGTGGGGATACAGCAGATGGATGGATTTACCTCACAAAGAAGTTTACTATTCTGTGAATCTCAAGTATGACAGTTGGTTTATTTGTTTATTTCAATATCACAATGTTAAGTACCCCAGAAGACAAGTTTTGACTAACTCCTTTTTCAGGAAGGTTTTTGGAAATACCAAAGACATAAAACCCCCTCTTCTTTTTTTTTTTTTTTTTT